>NW_026623055.1:1485586-1668763 GCF_023065955.2 Ursus arctos | reverse complement strand
GTCCTGCCTGCCTTCTGGGCCTCCCTTAGGGTGAGTGGTTGCAGCAATCCTGAGCCTCACGTTCTCTGCACTGCACCTCCAGAGGCAGCAGAATATAATTGACCATGGACATGTCAGAGAGCTCAGGGATTGAGGCCAGGGATTATCCCCTGTCTGGTCAAAGATGTGTTTCCTATACTTAACATTCCTGGTACTTTGTGGGCTCCCACAAAGTATGTGTTGCAGGAATGAGCAGAAATTGCTTCCTTCCTAGGAGATCCTGCCAATCCTCTCCACCTGCCTCACTGACCACAGGTGGGTCCTGTGCAGCTTCCTGAGCAGTCTCGAGCCAGGAAACACCTTGCATGGACAGGTGCGGGCTTGATGAGTTGGGCGGATATAATTTCGCCTTAGAGCTATTGGGATTTTCAGTCTCCAGATTCCACAAAAGAAGGAGACGGGTCACTGTGGAATCTGTTCCACGGAAAGGGCCATAATATCCTCTGGGAGCGGTCTTGCATTCCATTTACAACAGGAAATACGATGAGAACTTCTCCAAGGGGACCTCACCTACCCCATCTTCTTCTCTTTGTACTGATGGGTCTACAGCTCTCTGACTGTTGGTAGGAGCCAATGCTGATGCTGGGTGCGGTCAATGGCAGCAGAGCAGAAGGAGGATGGAGTGGTGGGAGGTTTTGCTTGATACCCTATACAGCTCTCTGGACTGATCAGTGTTTTCAGCAGAATGTTTTCCTGCTCTATCTAGTAGTTTCCATTTTTCAGCTCTTTTCTCTTTGTGAGGATCCACTTCCTTTCCAATTGTGGAAGTCAAATATCTTTTCACCAGATCCACAGTTTGCCTCAATCTATCTCCAGTACTTCCCTTCACACTAGAGAGGATTGCAAGCTCTAAGTGTCGTGAGTAGCAAGTCCTCCCCACACACAAGATGAGTCTCAGGGCCAAGACAATGGAAGTTCCTGTCTTACACAAAGAGATCCTTCAAGTGTGCCTGTTTGGATAGTCTCTGTTTTTGGCTTTTGTCACTTCTGAAGATGGATAAAAATTTCATTGAAAAACATGGAGAAGGAATTGGAAAAAGGAACATTTTCCCTGAAGGAAACACACATTTCTTCTGAATGTGACCTGACATGATCAATGAAATAGTTTATGGTGATGGCACACCTACTTAGAGATGACCTATCGTCTTTTATGCTCATTTTCCAGAGTTTTACTGAGATGCAATTATATAAAATAAATGGCATCTACCTTAAGTGTATAGTTTTATGAGTTTTAACATATGGATATACCCATGATACCATCACCACAATCAGAATAAGGAACATATTTGTCACCACCAAAAGTTTCTTCATATCTCTTTGTAATCCATTCTCAGGTAACCAGTGAACTGGTTTCTGTCACTATAGATTACTTTGCATTGTCCAGAATTTTATATAAATGGAATTGTACAGTAGGACTTTATTTTTGTCTTCCTTCTTTCACTCAGCATAATTATTTTGAGATTCATCCACCATTGCATGTATCAATAGTTTATTTTTTATCACTGAGTAGTAATCCTTCTCATGAATATACCATAATTTATTGATTCACCTGGTAATGGACATTTCGTTATTTTCCAGACTTTGGCAATTGCAAAGAAAGCTGCCATAGTTTTACTGTATGGTGACTAACATAATATAATAAAAAATATTATTATTAAAAAAAAGAAGGCTGCCATAAATATTCATGTCCTACTCTTTATTTGGATACACACTTTGATTTTTCTTGGTTAAATACTTAGGAGTGGAATAGCTGGGTCATAGGGTAGATGTTATGTTTAACCTTTTAAGAAACTGCCCAACTGTTTTCCAAACTGGTTGTGCTATTTTGCACTCCCACAAGCAGTGGAAGAGTGTTGCAACTGATCCAAATTCTTGGCATCATTTAATGTCTTCCGTCTTCTTAATTTTAACCATGCTAGTAGGTACGTCATGGTATCTCGTTGGAGTTTTAGTTTCTATTTCCTTAATGACTAATAATGTTGAGAGTTTTCCCATGTGCTGTTATGTTATTCATATATTTTCTTTGGGAAAGTGTCTGTTGAAATATTTTGGCAGTTTAAAAATTAAGCTATTTGTCTTTGAGCTGTAAGTGTTTTTTATATGTTCTAGATACAAGTCCTTTGTTGCATTTATATTTTGGAAATACTTTCTCCCAGTCCTTGGTTTGTCTTTTCATTTTCTTAACATTGTATTTTGAAGGTCAAAAGGTTGGAATTCTGATGAAGTCCATTTTATAAATTTTCCTGTGTTACAGTTTCTGCTTATGATGCTCTGTTTAAGAAATATATGTTAAGGGGCGCCTGGGTGGCACAGCGGTTAAGCGTCTGCCTTCAGCTCAGGGCGTGATCCCAGTGTTCTGGGATCAAGTCCCACATCAGGCTCCTCCGTTATGAGCCTGCTTCTTCCTCTCCCACTCCCGCTGCTTGTGTTCCCTCTCTCGCTGGCTGTCTCTATCTCTGTCGAATAAATAAATAAAATCTTTAAAAAAAAAAAAAAGAAATATATGTTAAGCACAGTTTACTAGGTATTTCTTTTCTGTTTTCTCCTGAAAGTTCTACTTTTATAGTTAGGTCTTTGATCGATTTTGAGGTTAAATTTTGTGTATGGTGTTAAGGGTCAAGATTTATTTATTTATTTATTTATTTATTTTATATTTTAATAATATTTTTTATTATGTTAGTCACCATACAGTACATCCTTGGTTTTTGATGTAAAGTTCGATGATTCATTAGTTGCGTATAACACCCAGTGCGCCATGCAATACGTGCCCTCCTTACTACCCATCACCGGCCTATCCCATTCCCCCACCCCCTCCCCTCTGAAGCCCTTAGTTTGTTACTCATTTTATTTATTTTTGTACGTGACTTTCCTATCAGTTCAGCATTTTTTAGAAAGATTGTTGTTTCTCCCATTGCCATGTCCCACAGTTCTGTTTCTGGAGTCTCCGTTATGTTTGATTGATCTATGTGTTTATCTTCATGCCAATAGTACTCTATCTTTTCACGGATTTCTGCCCTTTATTATTTTTCTCTTGATCGTTCGGATTTAATTTGCTCTTATTTCTTCTGATGGATGCTTAGCCCATTGACTTGATATCTTTATTTTTTTTCCCTAATAGGGGTGTTTAGTGCTGTTCATTTCCCACTGAGCACTGCTTTAGCTGAATTACAAAATTTTTCATATGTTGCATTTTTATTTTCATGCAGCTCAGAGTACTTTTAAAATTTCCTTTTGATTTCTTCTTTAGTCCAAGGGTTATAAAGAGTGTGTTTATTTTTTTTAAATATTTGGGGATTTTCCACATACCTTTCTGTTACAGATTTTCAGTTAATTTCACTGTAGTTAGAAAACATTCTTTGCTTGATTTGATTTCTTCAAAATTGACACTTATTGTATGGCCCAAAATATGATTTTTCTTGGTAAATGTTCCCTACACTCTTGAAAAAAAGATATTTCTTTTTCTATAGTCTCCATTATGTTTAATTGATCTTTATGTTTATCTTCATGCTATTACTATGCTGTCTTTTCATTGATTTCCACTGTTGTCTTTATTATTGATTTTCTTACTATGTTTGGATCTAATTTGCTCTTGATTCTTCTGATTTAGTTTGCTCTTATTTCTACAGTTGTTTGATGGATTGTTCTACAAATGTCAATTAGTTCAAATTGTTTGAGAGTGTTCAGTCTTTATGTACTTATTTTCTTCCTACTTGTCCTTTTCAGTTATTGAGAATAGAATGGTAAGTCTCCAACTGTAATAGTGGATTTGTCTATTTCTCTTTTTCAAGGCTCCATGTATTTGGAAACTTATTGCATTTAGAATTATTCCATCCTTCTGATGAACTGATACATTTATCGTTATGAAACATCGCTCTTTCTCCTTGGTAATAGTCTCTGATATAAAATCTACTTGTCTGATAGTAATAAAGCCTTTACAGCTTTCTTTTCATTAACATAAGCAGAGTAGTACATATTTTTTATCCTTTTACTTTTAACTTATTTATATTTTATATTTAAATCGAGTTTCTTGTAGATAGCACATAGTTAGATCATGCTTCCCTCCCCCATTTTGACAATATGTGAATTTAATTGGGGTGTTGAGACCTTCTGCATTTAATGTGATGAAAGACTTAATTGAGTTGAAATCTTTTGTTTTTTTTTCTGTTTGTCCCATCTATTCATCATCTCCTTTCTTCTCATTTCTTGTCTTCTTTTGGTTTACCTGAGTAATTTTTTTTTGTGATTCTGTTTCATTTCCAATATTGTCTTATTAATAATACCCTGTATAGTGTTTGCTTAGGGTTTAATGTGTACATCTTTAACACAGTCTCCCTTCAAATAATATAAAAATAATTATTATGTATGGAATGTTTGAGTCTCGCCCCAGATTCATATGTTGAAGCCCTAATACCCAGAGTAATGGGAAGTAACCAGGGTTAGATGATGATCTTAGTGCCCTTATAAGCAGAGGCACCAGGACCTCTCTACATGCACACACATGTACACGCACCAAGGAAAGGCCATGTGAGCACATAGTGAGAAGGCGGCCATCTGTAAGCCAGAAAGAGTCCTCACCAGAACTCAACCACTCTGGCACCCTGATCTCAGACTTCCAGTCTCCAAGACTGTGAGAAAATAAATCCTGTTTTGTTTAAGCCACCCAGTATGCAATATTTTCTTAGGGTAGCTCAAGCAGATTAAGGCAATGATCTTACAATTGTATATCTTCATTTCCCTCTCCTAGTCTTTGTACTAGTGTATATAATTTTACTTCCAGATATGTTATAAGCTCCACAATGCATTATGTTTTCCTTGAAGCATTCAATTATTTAAGGAAATTTAAAAACCTAAAACGACATCCTATTTGCTCACGTTTTTGTAGTGTAGTGTGGTCTTCATTCTCTGTGTAGATTCAGGTTTCCATCTGGTATCATTTCCCTCCTGCCTGAGGGGAAGTGATATTGTTGTTTTCCTATAATGTTGTTCTGGTGATGGTGAATTCTTTTAGTTTTTATATGTATGAAAAAATATTAAATTTTCTTTGGTTTTGAAAGGCTTTTTCCTTAGAGTGGAATTCTAGGTGAATAATTTTGTCCCTATCATGTTTTAAGGATGTTGCTCTATTACATTCTGGCTTACATATTTTCTGCTGAGAAGTCTTCTGTCATTCAAATTTTTATTCCCCTATACAGTTTTTGGTCTGGCTGGTTTTAATATTTTCTCTTTATTATTGATTTTAAACAATTTGATTTTGATGTGTTATGGCGCATGGGGAAGTCAGGGTTTATTGAGCTTATTGGAACTGTGGGCTAGTGAAAATTTATAGCCATTAGTTCCTAACATACTGTTTTCTGTCCTCAATAATTTCTGTTCTTTTTTGGGGACCACAATTATGTTCCTTAAAGTTGATCTATAGATAACTGTTACTCTGTTTAATTGTTTAAAGTCTTTTTTCTTTCTGTTTTCCATTTTGGATAGTTTCTAATTGTTGGCATATTCAAATTCACTAACCTTATTTTCTGTAGTGCTTTATCTTCTGTTATTCCCAGGCTGTGTATACTTTTTGTTGAAAATTTTATTGAGCTAATTGTTGATTCATATGCAGTTGTATATTTGCCTATTTTTCACCAAAGTTTGCACTTTGCAGAATTATAGTACAATATCACAACCAGAATATTGACATAGATACAATCTACCAGTATTATTTAGATATCCCCAGTCTTACTGATATGTGTGTGTGTATCAATGTGTAATGTCTTTCAATAAAGCTTTAAAATCTTCCCCATAAAGTGATTGCATATTTTTATTAGATTTATTTGTAATTACCTTATACTTTTGGTTGCTAATATAAAATTAGGTTTTCTAATTGTTTCTTTCACAAAGTAATTTTTAATTGAGTTTTAATCTGCTCACTTGCAGATAAAAATCTATTCTAATAATTGCTTTGTAGACTTTTTGATATTATATGCAGACAATCGTCTCAGTGAGAAATGATTTTGTTCCTACATTTCTAGTTCTTTCATTTTAGATTTATTTACGTCATTTTAATTTATTTTCCTGGTTTTATTATTTTGGCTATGACTTCCAGTAAATGGATGTGGTGATAGCAGGCATCCTTGTGTTATTTCTAATCTTTGAAAACAACTTTATTGAGGCATATTTTACATACCATAATATTGCCCAATTGTCAATTTGATGATTTCCATACATTTACAGGGTTGTGCTGATTTGCAATTAATCCCCACTTCCACCCTCTGTCTTAGGCAACCACTGATCTATTTTGTCTTATAAATATAGAGATGCTCAAAATCAATGGTTATAAGAGAAATTCAGATTAAGGGGAAATCACAATTTAACCATTAGATTGGCAAAAGCTAGAGAACTGCAAATGCTAAGAATTGGTGGGGATATGTGGACAGAGGAGTCCTTGCAGGCTGCTGGATGGACTGTTGATTGATGTAGTCATTTTAGAAAGCAATCTGCTAGTACGTCGTCAAGTACTCACATACTCTATGACTCAGTTCAACTGCTTCTGGTATTCATCCCAGGGTAATTTCTGCACAGATCTATAAGAGGTCATCCTTTGGAATGTTTATTGCAGCATTTTTATGGGAGCGGGGAGTTAAAAGCTACTTCAGTGTCTGTGCTAACAAAGTGGATAGGTAATGTGTGGTGTCTGCATTAGACACAACAAACGAGAGGTACATGTTATATGTGTGTATCTTAAAATGTTATAGCTTAGTGGAAAAAGTAGGAAAAAATGAGATGCAATGCAAAAATGCAATATAATACCTTTTATGTAAATAAAGATATATGTTCTCAAGTTAAAAAAACATTAAAATACAAACAAAAATAATAATATGCTATTAATGAAGGAGTATAGCTGACTCACCCTGCTGAAGTACTTGAGATATGAAACAAAGCCCAGAAATCTAGCTTGTTAGCAAGCTTTGTAGGGATAACTGGGTAACTGACTCTGGTGGGCCAGGAGGGTGCAATCCAGAGAGTCTGAAGTGACCTGCCCTCAGAAGGTTTCACCACAGTTCTCTATGTCCTGGTCATGTGATCTGAAAACTTTTATCCTCCTGTCTTCATTTGTTCCTAATGCTTTTTAAAAAATAGTTTCTGCTTGTAGACTGTCTTCTCTGTCTTCCTTCTTTTATTTAGGTGAGAAAATTCTGTTTGACTTAACTGATGTGGTGTCTGCTACTGTACTTTCTGACAATCTAATCCTGTTATTCACAATTGTCGGAGTAATGATTGCGAGCACTGTAGAGTCCCATTTCTTGGTTTACTTTTTCATTTTTCTGATGCATATCCTGTAGTAGTCCTCTCAAAGAAGGGTACATGGAAAGTAAATTGAGACTTTACATAGTTGAATTCATTTGTATTCTGGTGTAGTTTATAATTCTAAGACAGAAGTCACTTTCCAACAGAATTTTGAAAGCACCACTGAGTTCTAGTAGCCAGTGTTGTTTTTGAGAAGGTTGGGTACCATTATGGTTCCCGTGTGTGTGTGTGTGTGTGTGTGTGTGTGTGTGTGTGTGTGTGTTTTAATCCTTATTCTGAAATCATTTTAGACTGACATAAAATTTGAAAAGGTAGTACAGTTTCGGTATATCCTCTACCCAGTTTTCCTCATTGTTAACATCTTACATTACTGTGATACATTTCCCAAAAGGAAGAAGCTGATATTAATACTATTACCTCCAGGCTTTATCCAGATTTCACCAGTTTTCTATTAATGTCCTTTTTATGTTCCAGGATCCAATCCATGGTAGCACATTGCATTTTAGTTGTCAGATATCTCCAGTCTCCTTTGGACTTTGGCAGTTTCTCATGACATTGGCAGTCTTGAGGAGTACTAGCCAGGCATCCTGTAGATGATTTCCCAGTCTAGGTCTTTCTCACAATTAAAATGTGGTTGTGGATTTTTGGAAAGAATACGATAGAGGTGAAGTGCTTTTTTTTGGTTACATCATATCAGAGGTACATGCTATTTATGTCTGCCTGCACTAAGTATGTTAACCCTGACTTGGTTAAGGATTTATTTACCAAGTTTTTCTTGTCTGTCAGATGATGGACATTTGGGTTGTTTCTGGTTTTGGCTATTGTGAATAATGCTGCTATTTGTATACAAGCTTTCATGTGGAGAATGTTTTTTTTATTTCTCTTGGGTCTATACCTAAGAATGGTATTGCTGGGTCATACGGTAACTCTATCATTTTGAGGAATTGCCAAACTGTTTTCTGCAGCACTCGTACCACTTTACATTCCCACCCTTCAATGTATGAGGATTCCAATTTCTCCACTTTCTTGATAACACTTGTGTTTCCCTCTATTATTTTGATCATAGCCATCTGAGCGGGTGTGACAATGGAATCATTTTGTGGTTTTATTTCCCTGATTGCTAATGATGTTGAGCATCGTTTCATGTGCTTATTGACCATTTGCTTTATTTGACCATATCCTCTTTGGGGAATGAAATGTCTATTCAGATCCTTTACCCATTTTTAAACTGGGTTAATTATCTTTTTACTATCAAGTTGTATAAATTCTTTATGTATTCAGGATACAAGTACCTTATTTGACATAAAATTTCTCCCTTACTTTCTGGGTTATCTTTTTACTTTCTTGAGGGTGTCCTTTTATGCACAATGGTTTTTAATTTTGATGAAAACCAATTTATCTTTTTTGTCACTTGTGCTTTGGATATTGTATCCAATAAGGCTTTGCCTAACCCAAGTTCACAAAGATTTACTCCTATGTTTTCTTTAAAGAGTTTAATACTTTTGACTGTTACATTTAGGTGGATTTTTTTTTGTTATGTCCATTTTATGTTAGTTTTCTGTGTATTATGTGAAGCAGGGGTTCAAATAAATTTTTTTAGTGTGTATGTATGTAATTGTCTCAGTACATTTTGTTGAAAAGTTTATTTCTTTTTCATTGGATTTTCTGGATGTCTTTGTCAAAAATCAATTGATTATAAATATAAGACTTTATTTCTGGATTCTGGATTCCATTCCATTGATTTATATGCTTATCCTTATGCCATTACCACACTGTCTTGATTCTTGTGGCTCTGTAATAAGTGTTGAACTCAGAAAGTGTGAATTTTTCAATTTTGTCCTTAATTTTCAAGATTGTTTTTTCTGTGTTGGGTCCTTTGAAGTTCCATGCAGATTTTAGAATCAGGTTGTCCAAAAAGTCTGTTGGGATTTTGATGGGGATTACACTGAATCCATAAATAAACTTAGGAAAGATTGCTTTCCAAATAATATTCAGTCTTGCATTCCATTAGTTTATATCGGATGTCTTTCCAATTATTTTGATCTTTTATTTATTCAACAATGCTTTATATTTTTCAGTGTACTTATACTTCTTTTGTCAAATTTCACTGTATTCTTTTCGAAGTATTTTATTTTGTTGCAAACGTCATTGTTAAAGTCATTTTCTTGCCTTGTCTAGCTAGAACTTCAAGTACAATATTCAGTAGAAGTGGTCGGAATGGGCTTCTTAGTCTTGTTTCTGATTTTAGGAGGAAGGCCCCCAGTCTTTCACCACTGAGTATGACATTAGTTGTGAATTTTTAGTTAATGCCTTCATTAGGTTGAAGAAATTCCTTTTTAGTCCTAGTTTGTTGAGTGTCCTAATCATGAAAGGGTGTTTGGATTTTTTCAAATGGTTTTTCTGTATCTAATGACGTGATCAGGAGTCTTTTCTTTATATTAATATGGTGTATTACATTGATTTTTGTGTGTTGAACCAACTTTACATTCCTGGGATAAATACCACTTGTTCATGGTGTATAATCCTTTCTATAAGTTACTGGATTTGGTTTGATAATATTTAGCTGAGGATTTTTATATCTGTATTCATAAGGAACATTGGTCTGTAGTTTTCTTCTTTTTTCTCTTTTTAAAAAATGATTTATTGCTGGTGATGGGTATTAAGGAGGGCACATATTGCATGGAGCACTGGGTGTTATATGCAAACAATGAATTATGGAACATTACATCAAAAATTAAGGATGTACTGTATGGTGTCTAACATAGCATAATAAAAAATTTTTTAAAAAAGAAAAAAGATTTATTTATTTATTTTAGAGAGGGGGAGGGGCAGATGGAGAAAGATAGAGACCCCCAAGCAGACTCCATGCTGAGCACAAAGCCCGACATGGGGCTTGATCCCATGAGCCTGAGATCATGACCTGAGCTGAAACCAAGAGTTGGTTGCCTAACCAACTGCACCATCCAGGCATCCCTGTAGTTTTTCCTTATGATGCTTTTATCAGGTCTTTCAGGATGATACTGGCATTATCTAGGTTATGCAATTTGTTGGCATTCCCTTATAAACCTCTTCATTCCTGTAAGGACTATAGTAATGTCTCCTCTTCTGTTGCTGAGTTTAGTAATTTGAGGGTTTTTGTTGTTGTTGTTGTCATTCATTCTGCTAAAGATTTGTTAAATGTTTATCATTTCAAAAAAGTACTTTAGGTTCCATTGATTTTTCTCTATTGTTTTCTATTTTCTGTTTCGTTTATTTCTCTTTTAATCTTTATTATTTTTTTTCCTTCTCCTTACTTGGGTTTAGTTTGGGTTTTAGTTTCTTTTTCTACTTTCTTAAGGTGACAGGTCAAGTTATTGATTTGGGTCCTTCTTTTTTATATAGGCATTTACAACTATACATTTTCCTCTGAGCTCTAATTTTATTGTATCCCACAAGTTTTGGTATGTTGTGTTTTCCTTTCATTCATATCAAACATTTTCTAATTTCTTCGGTAATTTTTTGACTCATTGGTTAGAATGTTTAATTCCCACATATCTGTAAAGTCTCCAATTTCCTCTTATCATTGATTTATTATTTCATTATCATCAGAGAATATACTTTGTGTGATTTTGATTTTAAAAAAAAATTGGAGATTTGTTTTGTGGATAACCTGGCATATAGTTTATTCTTCAGAATGTTCCATGGGAACTTGAGAAGAATGTGTATTTTGCTCTTGATGGGTGGAGTGTTTTGTAGAGGTCTGTTAAATCTGATTGGTTTGTTGTGTTGTTCATGTCTTCTATTTCTTTACTAACCTTCTGCCTAGTTGTTCTACCCATTACTGAAAGTGGAATATGGAAGTCTCCAACTATTATGTTGAATTGCCATTTCTCCCTCTATCCTTTCAGTTTTGCCAAAATATGTATTTTGGGCTCAGCTGTTAGCTGTATATATGTTTATAATAGTCATATCTTCCTAGTGGAATTGACCCTTGTATCATAAAATATCTTTCTGGTAATATTTTTTTACTTAATTTTTTCCTTGATATTAATTTAGCCACTCCAGTTCTCTTTTGGTTGACATTTGCATGGTATATCTTTACCCATTCTTTTATTTTCCCCCATGCCTTTGGATTTAAAGTGAATCTCTTATAGACAGCATATAGTTGGATCATTAAAAAAAAAACCATTCTATCAATCTCTGCCTTTTAATTGGAGAGTTTAATACATTTATACTTAATGTAATAAGTATTAAAATAGGATTTATGTGACCATTTTGCTATTTATTTTCTTTTTTTTCTAAAGATTTTATTTATTTATTCGACAGAGATAGAGACAGCCAGCGAGAGAGGGAACACAAGCAGAGGGAGTGGGAGAGGAAGAAGCAGGCTCCCAGTGGAGGAGCCCGATGTGGGACTCAATCCCAGAACGCCGGGATCACGCCCTGAGCTGAAGGCAGACACTTAACCGCTGCGCTACCCAGGTGCCCCTGCTATTTATTTTCTATATGTCTTTTTTGTTCGTTAGTTCTTCCATTATTGCCTTCTTTTGTATCAAATAGAAATTTCCTAGTATATCTTTTAAATTCATTTTTAATTTCTTTAAAAATATTTTTTAAAATATCTTATTGATTGCCCTGGGAGTTACTGTTAGTGTCTTAATTTATAACAATACAATTTAGATTAATACCAACTGAATTTCAATAGTATGCAAAAACTACTCTTATATAGCTGTTTCTCCCTCCTTTATACTATTATTGTCACAAATTACATTTTTAAACATTGTGTGCTCATTAACATAAATTTTAATTACTTATTTTTGCAGTTGCCTTTTTAAAATCAAATAGGAAAAGGAGCTGCATATAATAGCTACATTTATACTATTCTAAAATGTTATATTTACCTTTAGTGGTGCAGTTTCTTTGTGATTTTGTATTACTGTCCAATGACTTTTTTTTTTTTGCAACCTGAAATATTTTCTTTAGTATTGTTGGACAGCTTTGCTAGTAATGAATAACTCTCCCAGTTTTTTTTCTTTTGTTTATAGAAGAATGTTTTAATTTCTTTTTCACTTTTGAATGAGAGCTTTGCTGGATATAGAATTCTTAGTTGGCAGTTTTTTCTCATTGCTTAGAGATCTTCATGTTAATTGATTTCTTTTTTTTTTTTTTTTTGAGTTTTATACTTCTTTTTTTTTTTTTTTTTTAAATGATTTTTTATTATATTATGTTAGTCACCATACAGTACATCACCGGTTTCCGATGTAAGGCTCGATGATTCATTAGTTGTGTATAACACCCAGTGCACCATGCAATACGTGCCCTCCTTACTACCCATCACCGGTCTATCCCATTCCCCCACCCCCCTCCCCTCTGAAGTCCTCAGTTTGTTTCTCATAGTCCATAGTCTCTCATGTTTCATTCCCCCTTCTGATTACCCCCCCTTTCTTTATCCCTTTCTTCCCCTACCGATCATCCTAGTTCTTATGTTCCATAGATGAGAGAAATCATATGATAGTTGTCTTTCTCTGCTTGACTTATTTCACTTAGCCTTATCTCCTCCAGTGCTGTCCATGTTGTAGCAAATGTTGAGAACTCGTTCTTTCTGATAGCTGAGTAATATTCCATTGTATATATGGACCACAACTTCTTAATCCAGTCATCTGTTGAAGGGCATCTCGGCTCCTTCCACGATTTAGCTATTGTGGACATTGCTGCTATGAACATTGGGGTGCATATGGCCCTTCTCTTCACTACGTCTGTATCTTTGGGGTAAATACCCAGTAGTGCAATGGCTGGATCATAGGGTAGCTCAATTTTTAACTTTTTAAGGGACCTCCACACTGTTTTCCAGAGTGGCTGTACCAACTTGCATTCCCACCAACAATGTAGGAGGGATCCCCTTTCTCCACATCCTCTCCAACAATTGTTGTTTCTTGCCTTGTCTATTTTTGCCATTCTAACTGGCGTAAGGTGGTATCTCAGTGTGGTTTTGATTTGAATTTCCTTGATGGCTAATGATTTGGAACATTTTTTCATGTGTCTGTTAGCCATTTGTATGTCTTCATTGGAAAAGTGTCTGTTCATATCTTCTGCCCATTTTTTGATTTGTTTATTTGTTTCTCGTGTATTGAGTTTGAGAAGTTCTTTGTAGATCTTGGATACCAGTCCTTTATCTGTAGTGTCATTTGCAAATATCTTCTCCCATTCCGTGGGCTGCCTCTTAGTTTTTCTGACTGTTTCCTTGGCTGTGCAGAAACTTTTAATCTTGATGAAGTCCCATAAATTCATTTTATCTTTTGTTTCTCTTGCCTTTGGGGATATGTCATGAAAAAGGTTGCTTTGGCCGATGTCGTAGAGGTTGTTGCCTATGTTCCCCTCTAGAATTTTGATGGATTCCTGTCTCACATCGAGGTCTTTCATCCATTTGGAGTTTATTTTTGTGTATGGTGTGAGATAGTGGTCAAGTTTCATTCTCTTGCATGTAGCTGTCCAATTTTCCCAGCACCATTTATTGAAGAGACTGTCTTTTTCCCACCGGATGTTTTTTCCTGCTTTATCAAATATTAGTTGCCCAAAGAGCCGAGGGTCCATTTCTGGGCTCTCTATTCTGTTCCATTGGTCTATGTGTCTGTTTTTGTGCCAGTACCATGCTGTCTTTGTGATCACAGCTTTGTAGTACAGCTCGAAATCCGGCATTGTGATGCCCCCAGCTTTGTTTTTCCTTTTCAACAGTTCCTTGGAGATTCGGGGCCTTTTCTGGTTCCATACAAATTTAAGGACTGTTTGTTCCAGTTCTTTGAAAAATGTCCTTGGTATTTTGATCGGGATAGCATTGAAAGTGTAGATTGCTCTGGGTAGCATGGACATTTTAACTATGTTAATTCTTCCGATCCATGAGCATGGAATATCTTTCCATCTTTTTATGTCTTCCTCAATGTCTTTTAAGAGTGATTTATAGTTTCTAGAATATAGGTCCTTTACGTCTCTGGTTAAGTTAATTCCAAGGTAACGTATGGTTTTTGGTGCTATTGTAAATGGGATGGATTCCCTAATTTCTCTTTCTTCGGTCTCGTTATTCGTGTATAGAAATGCAACTGATTTCTGAGCATTTATTTTGTATCCTGCCACGTTACTGAATTGCTCTATAACTTCTAATAGTTTGGGAGTGGCTTCTTTTGGGTTTTCCATATAGAGTATCATGTCATCTGCAAAGAGAGACATTTTGACTTCTTCTTTGCCAATTTGAATACCTTTGATCCCTTTTTGTCGTCTGATTGCTGTTGCAAGGACTTCTAGTACTATGTTGAATAATAGTGGCGAGAGTGGGCATCCTTGTCGAGTTCCTGATCTTAAGGGAAAGGCTTCCAGCTTTTCCCCATTGAGAATAATATTTGCAGTAGGCTTTTCATAGATGGCTTTTATGAGATTGAGAAATGTACCTTCTATTCCTACACTCTGAAGGGTTTTAATCAGGAAAGGATGCTGTATTTTGTCAAATGCTTTTTCGGCATCGATTGAGAGGATCATATGGTTCCTGAGTCTTTTCTTGTTGATATGATGTATCACGCTGATTGATTTGCAAATATTGAACCACGCTTGCATCCCAGGTATGAATCCCACTTGATCGTGATGGATAATCCTTTTAATGTACTGTTGGATTCTATTAGCAAGGATCTTGTTGAGGATTTTGGCGTCCATATTCATTAGGGAAATCGGTCTGTAATTCTCCTTTTTGATGGGGTCTTTGCCTGGTTTGGGGATCAAGGTAATATTGGCCTCATAGAATGAGTTTGGTAGCTTTCCTTCTGTTTCTATTTTTTGAAATAGCTTTAGGAGAATAGGTATTATTTCTTCTTTGAATGTTTGGTAGAATTCCCCAGGAAAACCGTCCGGGCCTGGAGTTTTGTTATTTGGAAGGTTGTTTATCACTGACTCAATTTCTTCATAATTAATTGGCCTGTTTAAGGAATCAATTTCTTCCGGTTTCAATCTTGGTAGTTTATAGGTTTCCAGGAAGGATTCCATCTCTTCCAGATTGCTTAGTTTATTGGCATATAGCTGTTGATAAAAATTTCTAATAATCCTTCCAATTTCAATGGTGCTCGTCGTGACCTCTCCTTTTTCATTCATAATTTTAATAATCTGGGTCCTTTCTCTTTTCTTTTGGATAAGTCTTGCCAGTGGTCTGTCAATTTTATTGATTCTCTCAAGGAACCAGCTTCTAGTCCTGTTGATCTGCTCTACTGTACTTCTGGTTTCTGCTTGATTGATTTCAGCTCTAATTTTGGTCAACTGCTTCCTCGTGCGTGGATTAGGCCTGTCCCTCTGTTGCTGTTCCAGCTTCTTGAGGTGAGAATATAAAAACTGCATTTTAGATTTTTCTATTCTTTTGAGTGAGGCTTGGATGGCTATGTATTTCCCCCTTAGGACTGCCTTTGCAGTATCCCATAGGTTTTGGACTGTTGTATTTTCATTCTCATTGGTCTCCATAAATTGTTTTATTTGATTTTTGATTTCCTGGTTTATCGAGTCATTCCTGAGCAGGATGGTTCTTAGTCTCCAAGTGTTTGAGCTTCTTCCAAATTTTTCCTTGTGGTTGAGTTCCAATTTCAGAGCGTTGTGGTCTGAGAATATGCAGGGGATAATTTCAATCTTTTGGTATCGGCTGAGACCTGTTTTGTGTCCCAGAACATGGTCTATTCTTGAGAATGTTCCATGGGCATTAGAATAGAATGAGTATTCTTTGGTTCTGGGGTGTAGTGTTCTATATATATCTATGAGGTCCAACTCGTCGAGTATGGCATTCAAAGCCTTTGATTCTTTGCTTAGTTTTTGCCAGGGTGTTCTGTCTATTTCTGATAGTGGAGTGTTGAGGTCCCCTACTATTAATGTATTTTTATTTATATGTCTCTTTATTCTGGTTAAGAGTTGGCATGTGTATCTTGCTGCTCCCCTGTTGGGGGCATATATATTTATAATTGTCATATCCACTTATTGAATACTTCCCTTAAGAATAATATAGTGCCCTTCTGCATCTCTAACTATAGTCTGTAGTTTAAAATCCAATTTATCTGATATGAGAATTGCTACCCCAGCTTTCTTTTGAGGTCCATTTGCATGAAAGATGGTACTCCATCCCCTTACTCTCAGTCTGAATGCATCTTTGGGTTTGAAATGAGTCTCTTGTAGACAGCAAATGGAAGGGTCATTTCTTTTTATCCAATCTGCAACCCTGTGGCGCTTTATGGGATGGTTCAAACCATTTACATTAAGACTGATTACTGAGAGATATGATTTTAATGTTGCCATGTTGCCAGTAAAGTCTTTGTTTGTATTGGCTGTGACTTTCTGTTCTGTATCACTCTTGGGGCCTTTTTACTTTTATAGAACCCCCCGTAATATCTCCTGTAGGGCTGGTTTCGTGGTTACAAAATTGGTTAGTGACTGGCGATTCTGAAATGTCTTTATTTCTCCATCAATTCTGAATGAGAGCCTTGCTGGATAAAGGATCCTTGGCTGCATGTTTTTCTCTGAAAGAGCTTTAAATATGCTCCCCCAACCCTTTCTCTCATTCCAGGTCTGTGTAGACAGGTCTGACGTAATTCTGATGCTTTTGCCTTGGTACGTGAGAAATTTCTTTGCCCTGGCCGCTTTCAATACTGTATCCTTGCATCTAATATTTGCAAATTGCACTATGACGTGACGTGGCGTAGGTTTGTCATGGTTGAGCTTGGGAGGGGTCCTCTCTGCCTCTTGGACATGAATGTTTGTTTCCCTTGCTAGATTAGGGAAGTTTTCAGCTACAATTTGTTCAAATATCTCTTCTAGACCTCTGTTTTTCTCCACCCCCTCGGGGATGCCGATGATTCTAACATTGGATCGTTTCATGGAGTCAGTAATCTCCCGTAACCTACATTCGTGGGTGTGGATTTTTTTAAGACCATCTTCTATTTTCATTTTTTCCTCTATTAACCCATCCTCCAATTCACTAACCCGTTCCTCTGCTTCTGCGACCCTGGCCGTCAGAGCCTCTAGTTTTGCCTGCATTTGGCTCATAGAATTTTTAATTTCTGTCAGATTCGCTCTCATTTCTGTCCTTAGGGATTCTATATTCTCAGTAACCTTTTCGTTAATAGTTTTTTCAATTCTACTCATCATTTTGACCATCGTTACTCTGAATTCCATTTCTGATAATTTGGTTACATCCATATCCATTATTTCTGTGGCAGAGGCCCCAGAATCACTGTCTTTTCTTTGCTGGGGGGGGGGTTCTCCTTCTTGTCATTCTGATGAAGAGAGGTTGCGGGGTTTCCAGAGCCCAAATTATTGACTGGGTCCCAGGCCGTGCCCCTTGTTTTATAGGGATCTTAGGGATGTGGGCTTCTTCTTTAAAGATTTTATTTATTTATTTATTTATGTGGCAGCCAACCAGCGAGAGAGGGAATAGAAGCAGGGGAGTGGGAGAGGAAGAAGCAGGCTCCCAGCGGAGGAGCCCGATGAGGGACTCCTTTCCGGAACGCCGGGATCACGCCCTAAGCCGAAGGCAGGCGCTCAATGACTGTGCCACCCAGGCACCCGGGTTGTGGGCTTCTTGATTTTTCAGCCTGCCTTCTGTGTTCTGGGGGAGGGGCCTGCCGCGCCGATACTCAGGCAGCCATGTTTGGGTAGAGTCTCGGCGTCCCCTGCGAGGGGGGATGGGGATGGGCACTCCCTGAGCCGGTTTTTCCAGGCTTTTGTTCTCTGGCGGCTTTCCCTGGCGGTTTGCTGTGCCTCTTCTGAGAGTCAGAGCAGCAGCGGCCAAATTTCAGCCTCTGTCACAGAACAGAGGGATTGCGGCCTGTTCTCTACTAATGTTCTGGCCACTTTAACTCTGTTTCTGTTGGTGCTGCTCAACCCTGCAGCGTCGGGGATGTGCGCCCCACACCCGGCGTCCAAGCCCTCACTTCCAGGGCCGGCGCGTCTCTGTCCTTTGTGTTTCTAATGCCGCCAGCCGCCAGCCGCCCCGCGCGCGCTCCCGGATCTCCCGGTCTCAGTCTGGATCCAGTGAGCGCACCGGGATTCCGGATTCCGGTGTTCCGCGAGATGCCTGGTGGCGCGCGCACCCGGCTCACGGTCTCAGTCTGCTGTTTTGCGGGTGCCGTCCGCGAGCCCCGCCCACTCTCCCGTGCAAGTGGCTACCGCTTCCCGGCGCCCGAACGCGGCGGCTCCCTCCCCCTTCCGTTTATCTTCCGATATCTGTGCACAGTTTCATGGCTCCCCGCTTCGTACCTCAATACTCAGCGCTGGAGATGTTCATTTATAGAGATCCAGATGCGTCTTCCTGCGTCTCAGGCTGGTTCCGTGGTTGTTTAGGCTGGTCTGGTACCTATCCAGCTCGACTCGGGGGACCGGCTGAAAACGGTGTCTCCTACTCCTCCGCCATCTTAACTCCTCCCCCTGAGTTTTATACTTCTATAAGACTTATTTTTTAATTGAAATTCTTGTGGAGATAGTTGTAGATTCGAATGCAGTTCTAAAGCAGTTCACATGGAGTTTTTTTCAGTTTTACCTCCAGAAGCTCCACCAGGGTCCCACAGTGAACAGCTGTGAAAAATCCCCTCATACTTCTGGCAGAGAGAGAGGAAAAGAAACCATTTTGAAAGACACCAGAACACTCTTCTTAACAAGGCCTGCCCTCAGGGAGGACTCCATGTTAATTGATTTCTAATTTGCTTCCATGGTAGTTGGATAATGCATTTTGTATGACTTGTGTACTTTTTTTTTTTTAAAGATTTTATTTATTTATTTGACAGAGATAGAGACAGCCAGCGAGAGAGGGAAAACAAGCAGGGGGAGTGGGAGAGGAAGAAGCAGGCTCATAGCGGAGGAGCCTGATGTGGGGCTCGATCCCATATCGCCGGGATCACGCCCTGAGCCAAAGGCAGACGCTTAACCGCTGTGCCACACAGGCGCCCCATGACTTGTGTACTTTTAAATTTATGTAGACTTGTTTCATAGTCTTGAATATGGTCCATCTTAGTATATGCTCTGTATGCATTTGAATGAAAAATTTATTCTACTCTTGTTGGGTGGATATCTATAAATGTTAATTAACTCAAGTTGGTAGGTAGGGTTATGCAACTTTTCTATATCCCCACTTACTTTTTGTCCCCTTGTTTTTGTCAATTACTGAGGATTGTTGAAATCTCTGACTATAATGGTGGATTTATATGTTTCACCTTATTTTTAACAAGTTTTGCTGCTGTGTTTTGAACCTCTGTTATTAGGTACATAAACCTTTGATATTTGTACATCTTCTTAGTGAACTGATTCATTATTATGAAAATATCCTCTTTATCCTGGCTAATAGTCTTTGCTCTAAAATATGTCTTGTCTGAAATTAATATAGCTACTCCACCTTTCTTATGATCTGTGGGAGCATTACATCTCATTTTTCGTCCTTTCATTTTGATTTAATTGTCTGTATATTTAAAGTGTTTTTTTGGTAAGCTGCATGCACTTGTGTCTTGCTATGTTTAAATCCCATTTGACATCCTCTGCCTTTTCTTATATTTCAGTGTACTTTATATATTAATATGTGAATATTATTATGATTGAATATAAATCTATCATTTTGCTATTTGCATCATCTTGGTATTTGTGTCATCTACTTCTTTTATTTTATTTTATTTTTTTTGTTGTTATTGTTTTTATTTTTTATTTTTTTTAATGATTTTTTTATTATATTATGTTAGTCACCATACAGTACATCCCCGGTTTCCGATGTAAGGCTCGATGATTCATTAGTTGTGTATAACACCCAGTGCACCATGCAATACATGCCCTCCTTACTACCCATCACCAGCCTATCCCATTCCCCCACCCCTCTCCCCTCTGAGGCCCTCAGTTTGTTTCTCATAGTCCATAGTCTCTCATGTTTCATTCCCCCTTCTGATTACCCCCCCTTTCTTTTTTTTTTTTTTTAAAGATTTTATTTATTTATTTGACAGAGACAGCCAGTGAGAGAGGGAACACAAGCAGGGGGAGTGGGAGAGGAAGAAGCAGGCTCCCAGCGGAGGAGCCCGATGTGGGACTCAATCCCGGAACGCCAGGATCACGCCCTGAGCCGAAGGCAGACGCTTTAACGACTGCACTACCCAGGCGCCCCTACCCCCCCTTTCTTTATCCCTTTCTTCCCCTACCGATCATCCTAGTTCTTATGTTCCATAGATGAGAGAAATCATATGATAGTTGTCTTTCTCTGCTTGACTTATTTCACTTAGCATTATCTCCTCCAGTGCCATCCTTGTTGTAGCAAATGTTGAGAACTCGTTCTTTCGGATAGCTGAGTAATATTCCATTGTATATATGGACCACAACTTTTTTTTTTTTTTTAAAGATTTTATTTATTTATTCGGCAGAGATAGAGACAGCCAGCGAGAGAGGGAACACAAGCAGGGGGAGTGGGAGAGGAAGAAGCAGGCTCCTAGCGGAGGAGCCTGATGTGGGGCTCGATCCCATAACGCCGGGATCACGCCCTGAGCCGAAGGCAGACGCTTAACCGCTGTGCCACCCAGGCGCCCCTGGACCACAACTTCTTAATCCAGTCATCTGTTGAAGGGCGTCTCGGCTCCTTCCACGATTTAGCTATTGTGGACAATGCTGCTATGAACATTGGGGTGCATATGGCCCTTCTGTTCACTACATCTGTATCTTTGGGGTAAACACCCAGTAGTGCAATTGCTGGATCATAGGGTAGCTCAATTTTTAACTTTTTAAGGGACCTCCACACTGTTTTCCAGAGTGGCTGTACCAACTTGCATTCCCACCAACAATGTAGGAGGGATCCCCTTTCTCCACATCCTCTCCAACAATTGTTGTTTCTTGCCTTGTCAAATTTTGCCATTCTAACTGGCGTAAGGTGGTATCTCAGTGTGGTTTTGATTTGAATTTCTCTGATGGCTAATGATTTTGAACATTTTTTCATGTGTCTGTTAGCCACTTGTATGTCTTCATTAGAAAAGTGTCTGTTCATATCTTTTGCCGATTTTATGATTTGTTTGTTTATCATGTATTGAGTTTGAGAAGTTCTTTGTAGATCTTGGATACCAGTCTTTTATCTGTAATGTCATTTGCAAATATCTTCTCCCATTCCGTGGGCTGCCTCTTAGTTTTTTTTGACTGTTTCCTTGGCTGTGCAGAAGCTTTTTATCTTGATGAAGTCCCATAAGTTCATTTTTTCTTTTGTTTCTCTTGAATTGGAGATGTGTCATGAAAAAGGTTGCTGTGGCCAATGTCGTAGAAGTTGCTGCTTATGTTCTCCTCTAGGATTTTGATGGATTCCTGTCTTACACCAAGGTCTTTCATCCAGTTGGAGTTTATCGTTGTGTATGGTGTGAGAGAGTGGTCAAGTTTCATTCTTTTGCATGTAGCTATCCAATTTTCCCAGCACCATTTATTGAAGAGACTGTCTTTTTTCCACTGGATGTTTTTTCCTGCTTTGTCAAAGATTAGTTGCCCAAAGAGCCGAGGGTCCATTTCTGGGTTCTCTATTCTGTTCCATTGGTCTATGTGTCTGTTTTTGTGCCAGTACCATGCTGTCTTGGTGATCACAGCTTTGTAGTATAGCTTGAAATGTGGCAACATGATGCCCCCAGCTTTGTTTTTCCTTTTCAACAATTCCTTGGCGATTTGGGGCCTTTTCTGGTTCTGCACAAATTTAAGGGCTGTTTGTTCCTGTTCTTTGAAAAATGTCATTGGTATTTTGATCAGGATGGCATTGAAAGTGTAGGTTGCTCTGGATAGCATAGACATTTTAACTATGTTAATTCTTCCGATCCATGAGCATGAAATATTTTTCCATCTTTTTGTGTCTTCCTCAATGTCTTTCAAGAGTGATTTGTAGTTTCTAGAATATACATCCTTTACTTCTCTGGTTAAGTTAATTCCAAGATAATGTATGATTTTTGGTGCTATTGTAAATGGAATGGATTCCCTAATTTCTCTTTCTTCAATCTCATTGTTCATGTATAGAAATACAACTGATTTCTGAGCATTGATTTTGTACCCCGCCACATTACTGAATTGCTCTATAACTTCTAGTAGGGATGTACTGTATGGTGACTAACAATGCAATAAAAAATATTTAAAAAAAGAATAGAGTTATGAAAGAAGGAAGGAAGACTGACAGAGTCACTCACGTAGAGTGGAAAAGACATGGAGGAGGTAGGGTTTATGCACGTCTCCTGTTTCAGTTCCATATAATCGAAGATCCAGTGGTCGATGAATGAGAACACATTTCAAATGTGAAAGATTACTCCAGGAGGAGTAAGCATTGCTAAGACAGTCCTGCAAAATGCAGTTGAAATAGGGTTGATGCACATCTTCTGTTTTGGTTCTGGGAGCTGTACGAACTTTGGACTTTTGTCAGTGTTGCAAATGATCACTGACCTCTGGGCCACCTCCAGGACCACATCCTCCTGCTTTGGTCTGAAATAGACATCAGGGAACACCTGGTAGCCAAACCGCCAACCATGTATTAGTTTAAGGTCTGCTAGCAGCAATCCTAATTCTTTCACAGCTTGTGTGACCTGGTGGTTTTGGCCTCTTTGAGCCTGCACTCCCTGCTGGCAGTGCAGAGCACACTTTCAGTTTGGGGGTGACTCTGTGTCTCCCAGAGTGCCATCCCTAAGACCCCCAACTCAATGCTGTACTTGTTTTACAGATGGTTCTTCTTGGCTCACATTCCTTGGCCTCGTGGGTAGGATGCAACACGTCTGACCTCCGCGTCTTCACAGCAGATTCCAGTGCGATACGTACAAGAGTGGTACACCCTGTCATCTCCCCGGTGGTTCTGCATCACAGTGGTTAAGTTGTCTTGGTTCTGAACCTCCCAAATAAGTTCACGCTGACTTGTCCTCAGGGCCACTACCGAAGCTGTATATAGATCCCCAGTGCCATGCTGGCTCACTTTCTCAGAGCAGCTTTGGAGAACCTGGGGCATCTGTCTTGTTATGCAGCTGTGGGAAACAGCGGGGGGAGTTGTATGAGATCATGAGAGGCGCGTGGTTTTCCGCAGCTCTTACAAGAGGTCTACAGGTTAGTGTTGGGTGTGTCTTCTGAGGTCTTGAGGTGATTTCCCTGCAGGACCCATGTGTGTCCTGAAGAATGTGAAGCTCCCCACAGACCCCCTGGGGCAGAGTGAAGGCTACATTCTGAGGGTCAGACAGCCCCTCCCCTGACTGTCCTCCTCTGGGACTGCTGGGTCCCTGTCCTGCTTGCCTGTCCCATTCCCAGCCTCTCTGAGAGCCCTCAGCATGCCCTTCTCTGTGGAGGAGCCTTTGCACTCGTGAGTGTTGCAGGTGGCATGGCAGAGACTATGTGTTCCTGTGGAGACAGGAGGGGAAGTGACTTTGCACAGTCCACACTGTGGGTGGGGCATGAGCGAGTTGGGAGCAGACAGGGTGGCCTTCCCGCCCTGCTCTTGCCCATAGACTGAGCAGAATTGATAGAACCTCAAACTCACATGGAGAAATGGGGCCATGAGGTGACCCCCTACCTCCTACAAGGCTTTTTGGAGGTTCAGGGGACCCAAGGAGTTGGGCAGCTCCCAACTGACTGGCAATCATCCATATCTCAGCTTGATACCTGGACCTACTAGTGTCCACAGGGGTCCACCGCTGGGCGAGGGGAGCTATGTTGCTTGCACGAGACCAGGGGACTGTCCTGTTCGCTCCTTTCTCAGCTCCCTGAGGGGAGAGATAAGGCCACTCCATCAATATCTCATGCCTACTAGCGATGTTCTGGACGAAGCTCTCTGCTGACTTCTGCAGGTTGGGAGGGCAGGACTGGGTCCTGCAAAGTGAGGGGTCAACAGCTCCTGAGGCCCTTTTCCAGAAGAGCCCAGTGCACTCACCTTCTGGGGTCCAGTCCCTAGAGGTACCCACTGCCCTCCGTCCCAGTTCAGCAGCTGCTGGAGGACACAGCCCGACCACCACGGGGAGTTGTACGGCTCAGGCGGAGGTTCCTCGTGGGATGTGCTCGGGGCACCCAAGTGCCTGCAGGGACTAGTCTGACCTTCCTCTCGTCTCCTGTTTGTGCTCAGGCACCGGGGCAGCACCCCAGGTTTTGTGTGCCTTCCTGAGGTGCTAACAAGTAAGTCAGGGAAGCGACGGAGAACATATGTGCAAGTTTGCCTTCCCCCTTTCCTGCCCAAATCATCACTTTCCTAAGTCCTTCTCTTCTGAAGGACAGACTGCTTCTCTTGTTTTAGCTCTCAAGTCTGTGGAAGGAGAGATTCTCGAGAGCTGAAAGGAAGAAAAGAATCAGGCATGTCCACAGACTCCCAGACTCCCTCCCTTCCTGAGGCCCCTCAGCAGGGTGAGCTCTGCCCTGCTGCTGTCAGGGCTGCTCCCCAGGCTCAGTGGTGAGGGGTCAGGCTGATGCGAAGAAAGGGGTGGGGACGGCTGCAGAGTGATTTCATGAACAATGCAGACGCAAAGCCTCAGTGCCTGCAGGAGACCAGGTCCACCAGGGTGGGCCCTCGTGAAACCAGGGAACAAGGAAGAGCTAGGAAGAGGTGCTTATGGACAGACAGCAGTGAGAGGAAGTGCAAGAGATGGAGGAGGAATTGAATTATAGGCACAATGTTGTTCCTTCCCTGGGAATCCTCTTCATCCTTGAAGTTATCTGTCAGTGCACAGTGGATCGAGGATGCTGTGTGTCCTTGGGAGAGGACAGAGGACAGGAGGTGAGAACCTCTGGCTCCTGCTCTTAGCATGATGGGCTCTGGCCTCAGTTTGATGGGTCCTCAGCTCTGAGTCCTCCCTGGCCTTGGTCCCTTTATCTCCATAGGGTGGAAGTGGGTCTCTGGTCTCTCACTTGCTTTTCCCACCTCGGCTTCTCTCCTTGACCAGGAATGAAGTCTGTTTCATCCTGTCCCCCCGTAAGCCATCACTGTCCCCATGACTGTCTATGCAGGACTTTGCCTTCCTCCCGCCTTGCTCCTCTCCTCCCTGCTCCCCTTCCTCCTCCTCTCCTCATGATGCCCCATTCCCTTCCCCCTGCCAAGCTCTACCAATCATAGTGTTCTCAAATAGGGGACAACCAAGGAAGGAGAGGAGATATGCTGGCTCCCACAGAATCAATTCCCTGATCCCTCTGTGTCGGGAGCAGCTGTCCTGGGTCTGGGATTGCTGGGGAACTCGAGGGAGAGAGTGCCAACCGCCTCCACATATCCAGTGTCTCAGTGACTGAGATGACCTTCCCAGGGAAATGCTTCAGGCTGAAACAATGTCACCTGTTTGCACAAGTGGTACAGAGGTTGAATGCAAAGGAGAGCACAGTAACTTGTCCATTTCCCCTGAATGTTTGAGTGCCGCACTGGAAAATGGCTACAGTGTGTCCACTGAAACACATGGTGCCTGCCGGTGCTCCGCTGAGCCTTACAGGGCAAGGACCTCGGCAGGGCGGGCAGAGCCCTGGGCAGGCCTGAGGAAAGTTCCCAGGGTGGGCATCACTGGAGAGTGGGGAGCATGGCCAGTGCTGTGAGCCCGGACTGGCGGTTGTGAGATGAGTAGTGACTCCCTGGCCCTGCTGCCAAGAGGCTCTGTCCTATGCCTAGACGACCCCTGGTGACAGGTCAGTGGGGCTGTGACAGCAAGTGTGTGGAACAGGCCCAGCTGCACGTTCGCACAGGCCTCTAGAACTCCGGCCCGCCCCAGAGGGTCTCCGGGGTGGTAGCTGCACAGGGGCCTCTCTCCCCTGGAAGCACATTCAGGGGTCAGACTCGGGTGGGGTGTGAAGGCTGCCATAAGCTAAGGGACATGGGAGCCTAGGTAGTGATGCCGGAGGAAATATTCTTTAGCCCCCCCAGCTCTGGGAGTCCTCTTGAAGGTGCAGCAAACAGGACAGAACCACAAAGGTTTGGTCCAAGTCCTGGCAGTTATGAGGGAGAGGGTTTACTCTCTTCCACCTCCTGGCTCACAGCAGAACTTAGCGTCCAGGTTCTCGTGTGTGGGAGAGGGTTGTTGTGGCCCACAAGTCATGCCATTGTAGGTCAATGGCAAGAACGACATAGAATGTCTCGTGCACAATTCCCGAGAGGCACTGACCAGAGAAACCAGGCTTCGACATCTGGCAGAGGCAGAGGGAGGAAGTGCAGGTGTTATGGGAAAGATCATGAAAATAGCAAACCAAGGAGTGCTGATGACAGAGCAGAGCACACCAAAGACCCATGGACACAATTTCTGCTCTTTTCAGTTAGAAAATATGAAATGAACAAATCATACCTGTCTCCAATGTTTCCCTTTTCCTTTCTGATTTCTTACCCACCTTCTTCATTCTCCCGAGTGGCAGGTGCAACCCCATGTTCCCAGAGCCCTCTCCCCCACTGTTCTCTACGTCAGTGCTGTTCCCTACCTGAAAAGTCTTCCTCTTCCTCACTGCTGGAGTCGTGTACACTTTCCACTTCCAAATCTGTAGGAACAGAAACAGGAGAAATCCTGTTATTAGAAAGAAAGGCTCACCCGTTCATCCCACTTTAGCTGAGAGGTCTACGGGTCATGCAGCACTACCTGACCTTTCTCGTACATTGTCAGATGTTCACGGGGCTGCTGGAGACAGAGCCCTTCAACGAGACTAGGATCCCAGTTGCAAACCTTCTGGTGAGACCAAGATGCTGTAGGAATATCCTCAGAGTGTCAGGTCTACACGCCCCTTCTAGCTCTCCCCTCCAAATGTCAGAATCTGAAATTCCAACAGCTATGGGCTGCTTGGCATGTGGCTGGTGTGAGGGAGCAATTGGAGGTTTTATTTTATGATTTGAGTGTAGTTCATTGAGTTAATGAATAATTGTGTGAAATGGATTGCAGACAGACTCCTTCAGGGATAGCACAGCACTAGAATCCAACGATGAGCTAGATAAAACCCCCGCTCCCCTGCTTGCTTCTCTCCTATGAATTGCTGGCCTGATTCGACCACTTACATGGAGGTAGTTCCTGGGCTAACCCACACCTGCCAGGCACTACTGGAGGCCTGTCGACACTAAGAGACCAAGGGGAACACCCAGTTCCTGGAATAAATGCACGGATTCAATGCAGCAGCTACCAAGATGACAATGTCATGGTATAAAAATAGAAAAACTGCTAAAATATCTATGGCACCGCCAAGGAACACAGACAGCCAAAACATTCCTGAGAATGAAGAACAAGGTGGTGGCTCCAAAGACGCCGACTCTAAAAGACAGTGGACAGCGTCACTATGCAGACAGGATGGTGCCATCACAAGAATAGGCAGGGACACGTTGGAGCAAAATAGAGAGCCCCCAAACAAAAGCACTCATTCGTGGCATAAGGAACCTTGACAAGACTACACGTTAGGAAAAGCATACTCTCTGAAACAACTAATGAGAAGGAGAATGAGAAGCCAACCTACATGTTGGAGAAAATATTTGTAATTCTTTTATCAGAAAAGGATGCTCATTTAAAAAATGGGAAAAAAATAAGAATGGCATTTAACCCAATTAGGGAATAGGGAAGAGACTTAAATAGACTTTGCTGCAAAGGAAACAAATGAGTGGTCAACAGACATATAAAAAGATATTCAACATAACGCATCACGAAGGCAGTGGAAATCGAAAGGACGATATCCGTTCATCTGTTAGGGTAGCGGGGATCCAAACCAGAAATTCAACCCCGGAACGGATGTTGGAAGGATGCAGAGAACGAGAGCCTTTGTATGCTACTAGTGGAATGCAGAATGGTGCAACTATCCTGGAAAAGTGTGTCGAGGGTCCTCCAACTGTTGTTGCAAAAGGAACTCGCATAGATCCAGCACTGACAGGGTTCGGCGGGTGGGAGAGAGGGGAAGGGGCACACAGGTAGGTGGAGAGGATGATGGGAAGCTGCTCTGTCCAGGTGCTGAAGAAGATGTCTGCACAGGGGCACCCCAGCAAGGTGGCCACATGCTTTCTCGTCCCCCACGAAGGAGCTCCTATTAGGCTAAGTGTGGCCATGTGGGCGCAGGTAAGACTGCTGCTCCTGAACTTGAATCTTTGCAGTCAAGCTCCAGCAATGAGAAACTATGATGTGCAGATGGAGGATTTCTAGGACAACCTTCTTTCGATGGGACGGTTTTTGGAGCCAATGAATGACATTTTAAAACCAAGCAGTCTGTTTGTCCTTGTTTCTTTGAGGAAAATAGGTGTATGATAATCACATTCTATTAAAATACATGTTTCTCACAAGATTTAGGCACCAAAGGAAAACGGAAACCCAAATTTGGCTCTGTGTACATTCATAGTGACTGAAAATAATTTGTTTACCTGCAAAATCCTTCAGAATAAAACAAGCCCCTCTTTCACGGGCACATGGACAGGGAAGCAAGTGGTGATGCTCCCATCGCACTGTCAAGGTTTGAGGTTCTCTTTCCCCGCCTTCCAATGCACAAAGCGCCCTTCCTTCCTCCTTGGAAGAGGCCCAGGTACCCACAATGACGCTCAGTCCCTGAGGCAGACCTCATCTCTCCTTTCCTATTACACTTGCTTTGCCCACCTCAGAGAGCCACGCCTAGGATCAGTGGTGGGCGTGTGATTTTCCACGTGAGAATGACAGTTTTATTCTTAGACCCAGTACCTGAAGGTAAATGGTCGATCTCAATGGAGAAAGACAGAGGGAACTGGCCCCAACTAGTCCTGGCAGCTGGTCCTTTCTCAGGTTCCTCCCAGAACTGAGTGTGGCACGAGGCGGCCACAGAAGCCACGTGCAGAAGGAAGGAGTCTGTCCCAGCACGGAGTGCTTCGGATTGAGGCTTGGGAGGGCCTCATTGCGGGGCCTCTGATGAAGAGAGTTGTGTGTGAGTGAAGGGGCAAGAGCGGCGTACCGTGCCACGAGACCTACCACGAGGGAAGAGTCATAGCGTCACTGACTCAGTAACAGGGATTATGAAACGCGAATTTGTGTCTTCTGTGCACAATTATCCTCTTCCTAGGGAGTGATGAGATTTGCTTTCCAGGTTCCCTGATGTGTATTTGCAAGTAATGAACACATATTTAAACTGTACCTGTTGAAGAGATTTCATATGCATAGATGTACATGATGTGATGGTGATGGGGAATGTCACTGAGAAGGTTGACAACATGAGGGGCAATGTTTAAGGGAACATGAACCTACAGGAACACACCCTTCACCAAACTAACACACACACAAATCCTAAGGATCACAGCACATGCACTCAAACGCAGACGCACTTCCTGCCCCGCACACAAACCCACACCACCTACGGACAGCACACTAGCTTCCAGGGACAGTGCCATTGGGCCACAGGTCTACACTCGGAAAACCCCTTTCTATTTCAACTTCCCCTATGCTCACGCCAGCAGGACCTGGCATCAGGGTGGCTCTCAATATTGACCCTGCAACAAAGCCCCACCTTTCCCATTTTCTAGATGGTTGCAAACAAGTGAGTGACTCTAGAATAGAGGATACGTACCACCCTCATTTTTCATCAGGACCACCTGCAATTTCAGAGAAGAAAACGTTATGAGGATCAGATCATGCTTGTCCTGTTTGCACAGCACTTTTGTTATCTTGGTGATGGGAGAAAACCGGATGGGAAAGGGTGATAGAGCCCAGCGAACCCCAAAACATGAACAGAACAAAGTCAGCTGTGGACGAAGGTGTCAAATCTTCATGCAGGATGCATGTCCCGGATCCATTTGACAAAATCACTGGCAAGGAGGAATAGCTGCTACCTGGGAAAAAGCTCCCTACCCTGCAGACTCTTGCTGATCCTGCTGTTTTTTACATGTCTTTGGAATCAGGTAACAGTTGGTACCTGATTCATCTCAGTGAACATTCTCCCCACCTCAGTGAACATTCTCCCCACCAAGGAAAGTGTAGATAGCAAGCGGGATGTTCATGCTGAGATTTGTGTGTCTGACTTCGATTGCTAGAGGAAAAAAGAATGTTGTAGCTCACACGAAGAAGGGCCTGCTTACCTCGTTGGTGGAACACTGGGCGTCTTTCCCCCTGCTGTCCTTGGAAAGGTCATCCATGAGGCCATCTGGGGAATCTAGGTAGATATGCACAGAGACTGTCAGGACACTGTTGGGGCTGCTCAGGAATTGCTTGGGGAGTTTTCCTTGGTGTGGACATGCACATGAGTGTACAGAGATGGCTGGTTAGTCCGTATGGCCTGATCTGCTGCTGGATCAGGAAAGGTCAGGGAGAGGAGCAGGAAAGTAAAGAGAAACATGGCCTCTGAATCTGAGCTACAGGGAACTGAATCAGGGTGAAATCGTCAATTTGAAAAGGGGGCAATCAGTAATATGCATGCTACGCTTTCCTGACAGTCCTATGAACCCCACTGACTCTTTGAAGTTTAGCAAAACTGCAAATGTGTGGTGCACATTTTCAAGACAGTTTCTTTGCAGGATAAATATACCCTGCTCCTACCTATATCTCATCTCTTCTAGAAGGTTGTAATTTATTAAAAGAACCCTGTGTTGCAGGGCTGCATCCAACCCTAGGAAAACTACCCTACAATTTTATATTTTTTCCCTAATCATTTATCATAAGGAAAATCAAAGATCCAACATTTCAACATACATTCCTGCATTTCAACGTAGCCACCATAGACAAGGTGCTGTTTCATTCCAGTCTTCCTTTTCTGTGCAATGTGTGTGTGTGTCCTTTGAGTCAGTGGGACCCATTCTCCCCGGAGCCCACCAGCAAGTGGCAAGTTTGTTACAGAGGGGAGGCCTGGCGAGAGCAGAGACACGGTGTAACCTGGCCGTGCAGGGGATTTGCAGCAAGTTGGGTCGGGCACCAAGCTAATGATGAAGCTTCACTGAGAGTTCCCATTTGCCACTGACCCTTCCGTTTAAGCGCTTTCAAGATGTAAGCGTTTTTGAAGGCTAATGATGATTTTCTGATAGGCTAAAATATCTTCCCGAATCTTCTCTGCTTTGACCATGTATGAGAAATGTCCCCTACTACGACAGATGTTGGCCCCTTCATTTCTGCCCCATCCCCATCTGAGGAAAGGGAATCCTAAGCAAACCTCCAGGTGTAGCTGTGGTCAGGGAGGCATGTGGTGTCCTAGGCAGTGTGCACAGTGGGGATGAGGTTTACCTTAGGAAATCTGATGCTTGTGTCAGTGAGAAATGTCTTCTGATGAAACACACACACTCAACACTCCCACTGGCACAATCCTGTCGCATCGACTCACACAGAAACAACCCCCAACCCTCATACACACCAGCCACACCCCCTAAAGGACCTACTTGTGTCCGGGGACTGTACAACAGGGTCCTAGGTTTTTACAGGGCAATCCGTTTTTCTCACTCAGTCCCCGCCTCCATTCCCAGTGGGATCCCAGAATCAGGGAAGCTCTCCGGAAAAAAGAAGAGAAAGCCCTACCTGATTCATCAACCAGATGTGTCCTCACGAAAAGACGGATCTTAGAAGATGTACCTTGACCCTGTCCGGTTGCCTCCTCCTGCAGTTAGAAAAAAGGAAACACCATGAGGATCACACCCTCGTCTGCACACCATTTGCACACATCTTTTGTTCTCTGGGTGACGTAAGCAAGCTGGATGGGATACAGTCACTGAGTGCATGATCACAAAAATGATAACTTCACCTGCCAAAAAGGCTCCAGCGTTGAATGTCAGATCTCACGGGTCCATTCTGGCCAGCAAACACAAAGTCATTTTCCAGATCAGGAAATGATCTGGAAAATGCTCGCAACCATGCATCGTGTAACTAATTGGTGGTGACGTTTTTAACGCCCCTCTAAATACAGTGTCCATGAGTGATAGAGACTCGCTACGACCTCTCAGCACCAAGGAAGTTGTATATGCCCTCTGGGACGTACGTGCTCGCATGTTCATGGAAACAGAAGCAGAACGATGGTCGTATCTGAGGCACAAGACATGAGTTTACCTGAGGGAGAGTTGGAGTTTCTTCCTCGGCCTTTGAACCGGGTAGCTCTTCCACCAGGTCCTCTTCCACCAGGTCCTCGGGGGGAGCTGGGAGGATACAGAGCCGCTGTGAGGACCGGTGTCGGCTGTTCAGGGACTGCACGGGGAGTCTGGGTGGATGAGGACAGGAGGCGAGTGCGTGTGTGTGGTTGGTGAACATGTAGGGACTGCACGGCTGCTGGGCACCCTCCTTGGTGGACAGAGGAAGGGACGGGAGAGGAGCAGGAAGGAAATGAGAAAAGGGATTTTGGTGTTTCTAGCGAGGCGGGCCTGATCAACACGAAATAGTCCATCAAATACGGGTAAACCCTACAGTGCCTTCTGCGTGAGGACCGAGTCCCAGAACCTCTCTCGACTGAAGTGCCACTAAGCTGTCAGTCTCTTCTTCTTTGGAAATCAGTTCTTGCCCCAGGATCTGCCTATGCTGCTCCTGTATTCATCATGTCCTTGTAAGATTTTGCCCTGGATGAAAAGCAGCCTTTATTGCGGGGCAGCATTTGGTCCTAGGGAAGGTACCTCAGTAGTTTCCTTCACTCATCATTTGTCCTAAGGACACTCCGATGTGTAGCATTGGAAAATATGGACACCCTACGTTGTAAAACATAGCCAAGTCAATGAGTTTGATGTATTCCTTCTACTTTCCTTGGGCTGTACCATGTGGGTGTGTCTATCAAGACAGTGGTGGTCCCAACCGGCCCAGGCCATCGGACAAATGGGAAGTTCCTTACACAGAGGAGGCCTGGAATGAGCACTGGCACTCTAACCCTGCTGTGCAGGAGATGTGGAAAAGCGGTATTGGGCACAAAGCGTACAACCAAGTTTGACCTTGAGTTCCTATTTGCCCATGGCCCTTGGGTGTGTGCATACAGACCTGCCACCCTGCTAAGGCTTCTGGAAATCTGATGAAGCACACTAAATTACCTCCCTGGTTCTTATCTGCCAGTGGTCCTGTATACGCAATAACCCCAGCATGACGGATGTTGCCCTGTGCTGTCCCTCCATGGGGCCTCCCATTTGCAGCATCTATGGGCTCGACCAGGATGATGTGGCCTTTCTATGTCTGCTCCACACCAGTGGCCAGGCCACAGCCAGTGCTTTGTGCCCCTAGAGTTTCCCTGCTTTATGTGACCATGGAGGCCACTGTGTCATGTTGGGCAGTGTAGGGGGCCTTTGTAGAATCTAGGACGTGAGCTAAGTAAGCAATGCTGGTGCTCCTTTGCTGGCCAGCTCCCTTGCAAGCTCCTGACCCCGTGGCTGAAAGATAAGTGCAGGTCAATAGTCCCAAGCAACGTGCCGACCGACACCTGGGTTCACACCTTGGCTCTTCACGTAGGGAGTCAAGGGTTTTGATCATTCATCTCTGTGCCAACCCCGTCTCAGGAAAGGAAATGGAAACATCCTCCATGTATAGCTGTGGTGGTGGGGGGGGGGATGAGTATGTAAAGTGTGCCATGGTGATGGGAGTGTTTCAGAAGGGTGACACTTTTATTGCGATGGAAGTGTGAGAAGTACGTCCTGAAAAATGCACACACTCACGTTCACAATCCTAACACACAGACTCACACACACAGGCCCTTCACCCCACGTGCACACAAGTCACACCTTCTGCACGCCATAGTTCCGCCAGGCCCTGTAACACACGGTCACAGTGCCTTACTGGACAATCTCTCTCAATTTACCCCCACTTCATTCGCAGGAGGAACCCATAATCAGGGGGCAAACTTCTTTTTACCCTAGATTTCATCACCAAGTATGATACTCTTAAATACGTACACTGTTCGTTTCTCCCAGCATCTACCTGTGATTGGAGAAAATAAAACACAATGAGGATCACACCATCCTGTCCACTGTTTGCACAGCTCTTCTGTTTGGTGAGGACTTCAGGAAATTGGTGGGGTACAGCGGTTGAGTCAATGTCCCCCCACCCACGTTAAAGAGGACACATTTAGTGATGCTTGAGCTTTGCACGGCAGATCTCTGAGATCCACTGTGATCAACAGATAGAACATTCTTTTTCCAGGAGAAACATGTTCTGCTGAAGAAGGTGTTCGATCCCATACAGTTTGTCACTGAGGCTGTCCTGTTTCGTCGCCCTTTTTTGTGTCCCCTGTCAGTGGGTAACAGACTTCCGCTCGGCATTCCTCCAACAAAGGAGACTGCCTATCTCATGTCTGAGGTATCGTGCCAGATTTCCATCCTGCAGTGATTGAAGAAGAAGGAAGGAACATCGCTATCTCAGAGAAAGAGAGGCGCACTTACCTGAGGGACAGATGGGGCCCCCTCCTCTGTCCCGTCCGTGGGCAGACCCTCGGCCTGGCCCTCCATAGGATCTAGGAGAACACAGAGTAGCTGTCAGGATATTGGTTGTGCTACTCAGGAATGACTCAGGGAATTTTGCTTGATGTGGACATGGGGCCACAGGGGATGTATGTGATCGGTGAACGAGGAAGGCCTGACCTGCTGCCGGGCCAACCTCCTTGGTGTACAAAGAAATACAGAGGCAAGGAGCAGGAAGGAAAAGAGAAAGGGGGCCTTTGCTTTCAAGCCAAGGGGATCCCATCAGCGGGAAATCATCCATCTCAAACAGGGAAACACTCAAGGCACACTGTGTTTCATGACGCAGTCCCCTGAGCCCTCCCGCCCACTGTGAAGGCCAGCCACACTCCCACGTCTTCACCTCTCACGGGACCAGTTAGCTTTCATCCCTGCGAATCTGCTGCGACTGTATCTGTCCTCTATTGCCTCGGGGGACTCGGTGTTTATGTGATGGACTCTACGTGGTGTTTACGCTTTCAGTAATTACTAGGTGTGTGCTCAGTGACACCATTTGCATTCATAACGCTTTGTAGTCGACACTACCATCTGCATCCCAAACATTTGCATCCTGTCTTGAGGGACCTCTGTACGCATGCACCAATGACTGCACTTCCCCCTTCCTCCCTCCATCGTACTCTCTACTTTCTGGGTCTATCGATTTCCCTACTCTAGTTTCCTCAAAGGTGGGACCGTGTAATATACGTCTTTCTGTGTGTGCCTTGCTTCCAATAGCATATTAGTTTCTCATGGTGCATCCATTTCATAGCATATTGAAAACTTTAGTTTCTTCTTAGGGCTGAAGAGCACTCCATGATGTGTATGTATCCCATTGAATGTGTGCTTTCCCCACAGGACGGATTTTTTTTTTAATGATTTTTTATTATATTATGTTAGTCACCATACAGTACATCCCCAGTTTCCGATGTAAGGCTCGATGATTCATTAGTTGTGTATAACACCCAGTGCACCATGCAATACGTGCCCTCCTTACTACCCATCACCGGTCTATCCCATTCCCCCACCCCCTTCCCCTCTGAAGCCCTCAGTTTGTTTCTCATAGTCCATAGTCTCTCATGTTTCATTCCCCCTTCTGATTACCCCCCCTTTCTTTATCCCTTTCTTCTCCTACCGATCGTTCTAGTTTTTATGTTCCATAGATGAGAGAAATCATGATAGTTGTCTTTCTCTGCTTGACTTATTTCACTTAGCCTTATCTCCTCCAGTGCTGTCCATGTTGTAGCAAATGTTGAGAACTCGTTCTTTCTGATAGCTGAGTAATATTCCATTGTACATATGGACCACAACTTCTTAATCCAGTCATCTGTTGAAGGGCATCTCGGCTCCTTCCACGATTTAGCTATTGTGGACAATGCTGCTATGAACATTGGGGTGCATATGGCCCTTCTCTTTACTACGTCTGTATCTTTGGGGTAGATACCCAGTAGTGCAATGGCTGGATCATAGGGTAGCTCAATTTTTAACTTTTTAAGGGACCTCCACACTGTTTTCCAGAGTGGCTGTACCAACTTGCATTCCCACCAACAATGTAGGAGGGATCCCCTTTCTCCACATCCTCTCCAACAATTGTTGTTTCTTGCCTTGTCTATTTTTGCCATTCTAACTGGCGTAAGGTGGTATCTCAGTGTGGTTTTGATTTGAATTTCCTTGATGGCTAATGATTTTGAACATTTTTTCATGTGTCTGTTAGCCATTTGTATGTCTTCATTGGAAAAGTGTCTGTTCATATCTTCTGCCCATTTTTTGATTTGTTTATTTGTTTCTCGTGTACTGAGTTTGAGAAGTTCTTTGTAGATCTTGGATACCAGTCTTTTATCTGTAGCATCATTTGCAAGTATATTCTCCCATTCCGTGGGCTGCCTCTTAGTTTTTCTGACTGTTTCCTTGGCTGTGCAGAAACTTTTAATCTTGATGAAGTCCCATAAATTCATTTTATCTTTTGTTTCTCTTGCCTTTGGGGATGTATCATGAAAAAGGTTGCTTTGGCCGATGTCGTAGAGGTTGCTGCCTATGTTCCCCTCTAGAATTTTGATGGATTCCTGTCTCACATCGAGGTCTTTCATCCATTTGGAGTTTATTTTTGTGTATGGTGTGAGAGAGTGGTCAAGTTTCATTCTTTTGCATGTAGCTGTCCAATTTTCCCAGCACCATTTATTGAAGAGACTGTGTTTCTCCCACCGGATGTTTTTTCCTGCTTTATCAAATATTAGTTGCCCAAAGAGCCGAGGGTCCATTTCTGGGCTCTCTATTCTGTTCCATTGGTCTATGTGTCTGTTTTTATGCCAGTACCATGCTGTCTTTGTGATCACAGCTTTGTAGTACAGCTCGAAATCCGGCATTGTGATGCCCCCAGCTTTGTTTTTCCTTTTCAACAGTTCCTTGGAGATTCGGGGCCTTTTCTGTTTCCATACAAATTTAAGGACTATTTGTTCCAGTTCTTTGAAAAATGTCCTTGGTATTTTGATCGGGATAGCATTGAAAGTGTAGATTGCTCTGGGTAGCATGGACATTTTAACTATGCTAATTCTTCCGATCCATGAGCATGGAATATCTTTCCATCTTTTTATGTCTTCCTCAATGTCTTTCAAGAGTGATTTATAGTTTCTAGAATATAAATCCTTTACGTCTCTGGTTAAGTTAATTCCAAGGTAACGTATGATTTTTGGTGCTATTGTAAATGGAATGGATTCCCTAATTTCTCTTTCTTTGGTCTCGTTATTCGTGTATAGAAATGCAACTGATTTCTGAGCACTGATTTTGTATCCCGCCACATTACTGAATTGCTCTATAACTTCTAATAGTTTGGGAGTGGATTCTTTTGGGTTTTCCATATAGAGTATCATGTCATCTGCAAAGAGAGACATTTTGACTTCTTCTTTGCTGATTTGGATACCTTTGATCCCTTTTTGTCGTCTGATTGCTGTTGCAAGGACTTCTAGTACTATGTTGAATAATAGTGGCGAAAGGGCATCCTTGTCGTGTTCCTGATCTTAAGGGAAAGGCTCCAGCTTTTCCCCATTGAGAATAATATTTGCAGTAGGCTTTTCATAGATGGCTTTTATACGATTGAGAAATGTACCCTCTATTCCTACACTCTGAAGGGTTTTAATCAGGAAAGGATGCTGTATTTTGTCAAATGCTTTTTCGGCATCAATTGAGAGGATCATATGGTTCCTGAGTCTTTTCTTGTTGATATGATGTATCACGCTGATTGATTTGCGAATATTGAACCACGCTTGCATCCCAGGTATGAATCCCACTTGATCGTGATGGATAATCCTTTTAACGTACTGTTGGATTCTATTAGCAAGTATCTTGTTGAGGATTTTGGCGTCGATATTCATTAGGGAAATCGGTCTGTAATTCTCCTTTTTGAGGGGGTCTTGCCTGGTTTGGGGATCAAGGTAATATTGGCCTCATAGAATGAGTTTGGTAGCTTTCCTTCTGTTTCTATTTTTTGAAATAGCTTTAGGAGAATAGGTATTATTTCTTCTTTGAATGTGTGGTAGAATTCCCCAGGAATACCGTCCAGGCCTGGAGTTTTGTTATTTGGAAGGTTGTTTATCACTGACTCAATTTCTTCATAATTAATTGGCCTGTTTAAGGAATCAATTTCTTCCGGTTTCAATCTTGGTAGTTTATAGGTTTCCAGGAAGGATTCCATCTTTTCCAGATTGCTTAGTTTATTGGCATATAGCTGTTGATAAAAATTTCTAATAGTTCTTCCAATTTCAATGGTGTTGGTCGTGACCTCTCCTTTTTCATTCATAATTTTAATAATTTAGGTCCTTTCTCTTTTCTTTTGGATAAGTCTTGCCAGTGGTCTGTCAATTTTATTGATTCTCTCAAGGAACCAGCTTCTAGTCCTGTTGATCTGCTCTACTGTACTTCTGGTTTCTGATTGATTGATTTCTGCTCTAATTTTGGTCAACTGCTTCCTTGTGAGTGGATTAGGCCTGTCCCTCTGTTGCTGTTCCAGCTTCTTGAGGTGAGAATATAAAAACTGCATTTTAGATTTTTCTATTCTTTTGAGTGAGGCTTGGATGGCTATGTATTTCCCCCTTAGGACTGCCTTTGCAGTATCCCATAGGTTTTGGACCATTGTGTTTTCATTCTCGTTGGTCTCCATAAATCGTTTAAGTTGATTTTTGATTTCCTGGTTTACCGAGTCATTCCTGAGCAGGATGGTTCTTAGTCTCCAAGTGTTTGAGCTTCTTCCAAATTTTTCCTTGTGGTTGAGTTCCAATTTCAGAGCGTTGTGGTCTGAGAATATGCAGGGGATAATTTCAATCTTTTGGTATCGGTTGAGACCTGTTTTGTGTCCCAGAACATGGTCTATTCTTGAGAATGTTCCATGGGCATTAGAATAGAATGAGTATGCTTTGGTTCTGGGATGTAGTGTTCTATATATATCTATAAGGTCCAACTCGTCGAGTATGGCATTCAAAGCCTTTGATTCTTTGCTTAGTTTTTGCCAGGGTGTTCTGTCTATTTCTGATAGTGGAGTGTTGAGGTCCCCTACTATTAATGTATTTTTATGTATATGTCTCTTTATTCTGGTTAAGAGTTGGCTTGTGTATCTTGCTGCTCCCCTGTTGGGGGCATATATATTTATTATTGTCATATCCACTTGTTGAATACTTCCTTTAAGAATAATATAGTGCCCTTCTGCATCTCTAACTATAGTCTCTAGTTTAAAATCCAATCTATCTGATATGAGAATTGCTACCCCAGCTTTCTTTTGAGGTCCATTTGCGTGAAAGATGTTACTCCATCCCCTTACTCTCAGTCTGAATGCATCTTTGGGTTCGAAATGAGTCTCTTGTAGACAGCAAATGGATGGGTCATTTCTTTTTATCCAATCTGCAACCCTGTGGCGTTAAGGGAGAATTTAAGCCATTCACATTGAGACTGAGTACTGAGAGATATGATTTTAATGATGCCATGTTGCCAGTAAAGTCTTTGTTTGTATTGGTTGTAACTTTATTTTCTGTATCATTCTTGGGGCCTTTTTACCTTTATAGAACCCCCCTTAATATCTCCTGTAGGGCTGGTTTCATGGTTACGAAATTGGCTAGTGACTGTCGATTCTGAAATGTCTTTATTTGTCCATCAATTCTGAATGACAGCCTTGCTGGATAAAGGATCCTTGGCTGCATGTTTTTCTCTGAAAGAGTTTTAAAAATACCCCCCCCCCCCAACGCTTTCTCTCATTCCAGGTCTGTGTAGACAGGTCTGACGTAATTCTGATGCCTTTGCCTTGGTATGTGAGAAATTTCTTTGCCCTGGCCGCTTTCAATACTGTATCCTTGGATCTAACATTTGCGAAATGCACTATGACGTGACGTGGCGTAGGTTTGTCGTGGTTGAGCTTGGGAGGGGTCCTCTCTGCCTCTTGGACACGAATGTTTGTTTCCCTCGCTAGATTAGGGAAGTTTTCAGCTACAATTTGTTCAAATATCTCTTCTAGACCTCTGTTTTTCTCCACCCCCTCGGGGATGCCGATGATTCTAACATTGGATCATTTCATTGAGTCAGTAATCTCCCGTAACCTACATTCGTGGGCGTGGATTTTTTTAAGACCAGCTTCTATTTTCATTTTTTCCTCTATTAACTCATCATCCAATTCACTAACACGTTCCTCTGTTTCGGTGACCCTGGCCATCAGAGCCTCTGGTTTTGCCTGCATTTGGCTCATAGAATTTTTAATTTCTGTCAGATTTGCTCTCATTTCTGTTCTTAGGGATTCTATATTCTCAGTAACCTTTTCGTTAATACTTATTTCAATTCTACTCATCATTTTGACCATTGTTACTCTGAATTCCATTTCTGATAATTTGGTTACATCCATATCCATTATTTCTGTGGCAGAGGCCACAGACTCACTGTCTTTTCTTTGCTGGGGGGGGGGCTTCTCCTTCTTGTCATTCTGATGAGGAGAGGTTGCGGGGTTGTCCAGAGCCCAAATTATTGACTGGGTCCCAGGCCGTGCCCCTTGTTTTATAGGGATCTTGGGGATGTGGGCTTCTTCTTTAAAGATTTTATTTATTTATCTGAGAGAGACAGACAGTCAGCAAGAACGGGAACAGAAGCAGGGGATTGGGAGAGGAAGAAGCAGGCTCCCAGCAGAGGAGCCCGATGAGGGACTCCTTTCCGGAATGCCGGGATCACGCCCTAAGCCGAAGACAGGCGCTCAATGACTGCGCCACCCAGGTGCCCCGGGTTGTGGGCTTCTTGATTTTTCAGCCTGCCTTCTGTGTTCTGGGGGAGGGGCCTGCCGCGCCGATACTCAGGCAACCCTGTTTGGGTAGAGTCTCCATGTCCCCTGCGAGGGGGGATGGGGATGGGCACTCTCTGAGCCGGTATTTCCAGGCTTTTGTTCTATGGCGGCTTTCCCTGGCAGTTTGCTGTGCCTCTTCTGAGAGTCAGAGCAGCAGCGGCCGAATCTCAGCCTCTGTCACAGAACAGAGGCTACTAATTTATTTTTAAATAAATAAATACTAAATAAATAATACTACTAATGTTCTGGCCACTTTAACTCCGTTACTGTTGGTGCTGCTCAACCCTGCAGCGACCCGGGATGTGCGCCCCACACCCGGCGTCCCAGCCCTCACTTCCAGGGCTGGCGCGTCTCTGTCCTTTGTGTTTCTAACGCCGCCAGCCGCCCCGCGCGCTCCGGAAGCTCCCGGTGTCAGTCTGGATCCCGTGAGCACACCGGGATTCCGGTGTTCCGCGAAATGCCTGGTGGCGTGCGCTCCCGGCTCACGGTCTCAGTCTGCTGTTTCGCGGGTGGGGTGCCATCCGTGAGTCCGCCCGCTCCCCCGTGCAGGTGGCTAATGCTTCCCGCTGTCCAAACTCGGCGGCTCCCTCCCCCTTCCATTTATCTTCCGATATCTGTGCGCGGTTTCACGGCTCCCCACTTCGTACCTCAATACTCAGCACTGGAGATGTTCATTTATAGAGATCCAGATGTATCTTCCTGTGTCTCAGGCTGATTCCGTGGTTGTTTAGGCTGGTCTGGTACCTATCCAGCTCGACTCAGGGGACCGGCTGGAAAAGGGGTCCCCTACTCCTCTGCCATCTTACCTCTCTCCTAATCTCCCAGTTCTAGATATGGTCTCTGCTTACTAAAAATCTGAAACCCGTGGTTCGTGGAGAGATGTATATTGACCTGTGTTCCAAAAATAGCTAAGATCCATACATTCAGCTAGTAGATACTTTCTTCCTATGACACATGGATCCACTTTCAGGGAGAAATGCATCTTGACTTTGACACTTAATGGCGATGGACTTAATAAATTTAAATGCATACATATGAAATCATAGAAAAATCTGTCTAGCATTTTTCTCTTCTTCTGTAATGTCTATGTCACTAAATGAAAGAATGATTCTGAAATCAACTTAATGAGTAAATTGCCACAGTACCGTCCTCGGTGTCCCTGATCAGGTACACGCGGTCAATCAGGCAGAAACGGACTCTCTTCTGTGTTGGCCTGGCAGGGGCCGGCATGACTGTGAGGGGCTCCTCAAATTTAGGCTCCTCCTCCACACAAATTCCTGGGAAATGCATAGAAAGAGAGAGCAGTGTTGGCATCTTGTTGTCAGAAGACCATAGGAAAACAAGTCATAATTTACTCCCAGTTCAACCTTCGGCTCCCCCTACTCACCAGCTGCCTAGCAGACAGTCCTCCCTCAAAGTGGGACCTAGGACGATGTTGCAGTGTGGTGTGCACTGAAATCCCCCAACTGACAGGTTTTCTGGGCAACCACTGTTGTTTAGCAGAGATATTAGAGAAATGCAGCTACGCACAGAGACCACACCTGATGGCCTGGATTCACATTCCATTTAGCAGCCACACATACCTGAGAGAGTTCTTGAGAGCCCTCTGTGACTTAGTTTCCTGGTCTGAAATGTGGACATAGTCATACCTCCTATTCATTAGCGTGCTGTGAGGATGGGAAATGTGATTGACCTCAAATAAAGCCTCGGACGTAGTAAAGGACTGATCCTTCACCATTGCTCTGTAGGTGTTCAGGTTCTGAATGCCTCCAGAATGAGCTAGACACCCGGTAGTGGGTGAATCCAGACATGGGACTGGGATGACTGCACTGCATGGGGGGAAGGAAGCTCACTCTTTATCCTTCACATGGGAACGATGCCTTGGAGCTCACAGAGTATATGTGTCATCTACTCCTGTCATCCCCACAGCAGCACTGTTGGGAGGGGAAGCAGGGGCTGTGACCCATAATTTACAGTGGAGGGCGTTGAAATATAGGGAGTTGGAAGTGAGTGTCCAGAGGGGCCACGCTGGTGAGTGACGGATCCGGCAGATGAATGTAGTTGGTTCCCTGAGGGGAAGAGATCCTGAGCAACTGACACCAGCCCAGGGCCCCTGAGAAAACTTCCTGAACCTCTAAACCAATAGCTGCCCTCAATTTCCCAAATCCACTTATGCCAGTGTTTCTTTGGGAGAGAGTGGGCGCCTGCAGGAGGTGTCTGTGCCACGAGAACAATCTCAATCCTAACCCACCTCTCTGTTTGGGTCCCTGACATCAACTAATGATGCAGGTCCGTCCAAATTGAGCCCCAGTGAAGGACCAGGGAAGCGCAGCTCGGGCCACCTTCCCCCAGCTCTTTGCGATATCAGCTCAGTCAGCCAGGGCCTTCCTGAAGGCCAGTTGACCACCCACTGTGACTGGTGGACTGCTGGCTCCCAAGCTGATTCAAAATCCAGGCCATTACAAACCAACTGTCACGCTATGACCCTGCCAAGAATTCGCTTGCCTTCAACTGACCAATCCCGAGAAGCAGTTCATGGGAATTAGCATGACAGTGGCCATCTGGGCTGGGGATGGTTGCTTTCAGGAACGAAGTCTGTGATGCTGACCGTCCCTACTGTTGATCTCCGGAATGGTCTGAGGGGCCTGGACTAAAGTGAGGCTCCAATGTTTGGAGTGAACTAACTAACTAACTAACTTCCTTAATGGCGATGGACTTAATAAATTTATTTTTTTATTTTTTTATTTTTTTAAAAAGATTTTATTTATTTATCTGACAGAGAGATAGAGACAGCCAGCGAGAGAGGGAGCACAAGCAGGGGGAGTGGGAGAGGAAGAAGCAGGCTCATAGCAGAGGAGCCCGATGTGGGGCTCGATCCCATAACGCCGGGATCACGCCCTGAGCCGAAGGCAGACGCTTAACCGCTGTGCCACCCAGGCGCCCCGGACTTAATAAATTTAAATGCATACATATGAAATCATAGAAAAATCTGTCTCAGCGTTTTTCTCTTCTTCTGTAATGTCTATGTCACTGAATGAAAGAATGATTCTGAAATCAACTTAATGAGTAAATTGCCACAGTACCATCCTTGGTGTCCCCGATCGGGTACACGCGGTGATCCAGGCAGAAACAGACTCTCTTCTGTGTCAGCCTGGGAGGGGCCGGCATGACTGTGAGGGGCTCCTCAAATTCAGCCTCCTCCTCCACACAAATTCCTGGGAAATGCATAGAAAGAGAGAGCAGTGTTGGCATCTTGTTGTCAGATGCTTGCTTGCTTGCTTCCTTCCTTCCTCCCTCCCTCTTCCTTCCTTCCTCCTTCCTTCCTTCCTTCCCTCCCTCCCACCCACCTTCCTTCCTTCCTCCCTCCCTCCCACCCACCCTCCTTCCTTCCTTCTTTCCTTCCTTCCTTCCTTCCTTCCTTCCTTCCTTCCTTCCTTCCCCAATTCCACTCTCTATTCTCAGGTCTCTTCATCCTCTCTAGACACTGTAGGGTTAGGGGACAGTCTCCTGTCTCCTCTTAGGGAGTTCCCTCCATACATACACAGAGCCTTGAGAACCCACCCCAGGACTATCTCTGAAGATCTTCAGACAGTCCATTCCTCAGCTGTGAAATGTTCATCCCACCTACTCGATGGCATGGTCCCTTCTCATGCACTCGCAGGCATCATCCAGACAGACGGGGAAGCCCTCCACATCAACCCATGAAAATACCACAAGATATTCCAGTGTCTCTCCTTCTATAAAGCTCTGGATTTAGACTGTTCGCACTTGCTTTCAGATTTTGTCATCTACACTGAGAAGAGTTGACCTGGAATTCCTTTCTCTATCATGGGTTGCTGGGATGGCATCAAGATCCTCCCAATCCACCGAGAGCAGTGTGCTGTATTCCCTGCGTGTGTTCTCTGGATGAGTGTGGACAAAATTGACATTCAGAAACAGTCCAGTTTTCTGAATTTAGAATTTCTGAATTTAAGGAAGCCAGCTTCATTGAAAAATCAAAATTAACTAATACGGAAAACCTAGAATTTTCATCTAAAACTGTGGACAAATTGGAGTGTGGAAATGAAAACAGAAATTTAAAAAAAGAAACAAATTTCTCTAAAAGTGAGGCAGCCAACGTGAGAGAAGAGAATTCAGAAAATCAGTACGAACATACCTTTAGAACAACAGTTCAGATTTCCCATCGTGGGAAGCTTCACACCTGCTAGCCAAAGTGCACGGGCTCGGCTCACAGAGTGACAGTTGAAATGGAAAGAGAGGTGTGCATCATAATCAGGTTGCCATGGCGATGGCTCATGCTAGAACTTTCAGAGCCCAAGGCAGCTCTGCACACTGTCGGTTGATGGAGGGAAGTGGGTCAGGGTTCGGTAGATGGGTGATGGGTATGAAAGAGGACACTTGTTGATATCAGCACTAAATGTTGTATGTAAGTGATGAATGACCAAATTCTACTCCAGAAACCAATACTGTACTGTATGTTAACTTAAAAAAAAATAAAAGGATACCCCTGTCAGGGACACATAGGTGACTTAAATTTTCATTTTACATCTGCTATACTATAAAACTTTTATTAGTAAAACACTGTTTAAAAAAGTCTGAATTCGGTCAGTTTCGGTAGGAGAAGGAAGGGAAGAATGAAGGGGGAATGAACCATGAGAGACTATGGACTCTGGGAAACAAACTGAGGGCTTCAGAGGGGAGGGGGGGGGTCGGGGACTACGATAGGCAGGTGATGGGTAATAAGGAGGGCACGTATTGCATGGTGCACTGGGTGTTATATGCAAGTAATGAATCATGGAACATTACATCAAAAACTATGGATGAGAAGGGGAGGAGTTAAGATGGCGGAGGAGTAGGGGTCCCCTTTTTCAGCTGGTCCCCTGAGTCGAGCTGGATAGGTACCAGACCATCCTGAAAATCCACGGAATCAGCCTGAGACACAGGAAGATACATCTGGATCTCTACAAATGAACATCTCCAGCACTGAGTATTGAGGTACGAAGCAGGGAGCCATGAATCCGAGCACAGATATTGGAAGATAAACGGAAGGGGGAAGAGCCGCCACGCTCGGGCACCGGGAAGCGGTAGCCACCTGCACTGCAACTGGGCAGACTAGAGAGCAGACTGAGACTGTGAGCCTGGGAATGCGTGTGCAGCCAGACTGAAAACCGGAGCTCCGGAGCGCATGCGAACCCTACTGAAACAGGGAGCTCGGGAGTGCGCGGGGGCGCCAGACGGCTGGCGGTGTTAGAAAGACAAAGGACAGAGACGTGCCAGCCCTGGAAGTGAGGGCTGGGATGCCGGCTGTGGGGCACACAACCCAGGACGCTGCAGGGTTTTTAACAGCACCAACAGAAACAGAGGTAAAGTGGCCAGAAGAGCACTGTGGAGAGGGACTGTGATCTCTCTGTTCTGAGACAGAGGCAAGGATTCGGCCACTGCTGCTCTGACTCTCAGAAGAGGCACAGAAAACTGCCAGGGAAAGCCGCCAGAGAACAAAAGCCTGGAAATACCAGCTCACATTGTGCCCATCCCCATCCCCCCTCACAGGGGACAGGGAGTCTCTACCCAAACAGGGTTGCCTGAGTATCAGCGCGGCAGGCCCCTCCCCCAGAAGGCAGGCTGAAAAATCAAGAAGCCCACATCCCTAAGGTCCCTATAAAACAAGAGCACACTGCCTGAGTCCTGGTCAATAATTTGGGCTCTGGGCAACCCTGCAACCTCCCCTCATGAGCATGACGAGTAGGAAATCCCCCCCGGCAAAGAAAAGATAATGAGTCTGTGCCCTCTGCCACAGAACTGATGGATATGGATATAACCAAATTATCAGAAATGGAGTTCAGAGTAACAGTGGTCAAGATGATGTGTAGGCTTGAAAAAAATATTAATGAAAATATTAACGAGAATGTAGAATCTCTAAGGGCGGAAATGAGAGTGAATCTGGCAGAAATTAAAAATGCTATGAATCATATGCAGTCAAAACCAGATGCTCTGGCAGCCAGGGTAAATGAGGCAGAAGAACGAATTAGTGAATTGGAGGATGGGATGGTAGAAGAGAAAGTTAAAACGAAACTTGGCTCAAAAAAATCCATGTCAAGAATCAAGGTTACGGGAGATTACTGACTCAATGAAACGTTCCAATGTCAGAATCATCAGCATCTCCAAGGGGGTGGAGAAAGAGAGAGGTCTAGAAGAGATATTTGAACAAATTGTAGCTGAGAACATCCCTAATCTGGCAAAGGAAACAAGCATTCGTGTCCAAGAGGCAGAGAGGACCCCTCCCAAGGTAAGTGACCACAGACCTATACCATGTCATGTCATAGTGCAACATGCAAATATTAGATCCAAGGATACGGTATTGAAAGCGGCCAGGGCAAAGAAATTTCTCACATACAAAGGCAAAAGTATCAGGATTACGTCAGACCTGTCTACACAGACCTGGAATGAGAGAAAGGGTTGGGGGGGCATTTTTAAAGCTCTTTCAGAGAAAAACATGCAGCCAAGGATCCTTTATCCAGTAAGGCTGTCATTCAGAATTGATGGACAGATAAGGACCTTCCAGAATCGCCAGATACTGACCAATTTCGTAACCACGAAACCAGCCCTACAGGAGATATTAAGGGGGGTTCTATAAAAGTAAAAATGCCCCAAGAGTGATACAGAACAGAACGTTACAATCTATAGAAACAAAGACTTTACAGGCAACATGACATCATTAAAATAATATCTCTCAATAATTACTCCCAATGTGAATGCCCTAAATGCTCCCATAAAATGCCACAGGGTTGCGGATTGGATAAAAAGACATGACCCATCCATTTGCTGTCTCAAGAGACTCATTTTGAACCTAGAGATACATCCAAACTGAAAGTAAAGGGATGGAAAACCATTTTTCATGCCAATGGGCCTCAAAAGAAAGCTGGGGTAGCAATTCTCATTTCAGACAGACTGGATTTTAAACTGAAGACTGCAGTTAGAGATACAGAAGGACACTATATTATTCTTAAAGGATGTATCCAACACGTGGATATGACAATTATAAATATCTACGCCCCCAACAGGGGAGCAGCTAGATACACAAGCCAACTCTTAATCAGAATAAAGAGACGTATAGATAAAAATACGTTAATAGTAGAGGACCTTAACACTCCACTATCAGCAACAGGTAGATCACCTAAGCAGAAAATCAACAAGGAAACAAGAGCTTTGAATGACATACTAGACCAGATGGACCTCATAGATATATACAGAACACTACACCCCAGAACAACAGAATGCTCATTCTTTTCGAATGCACGTGGAACGTTCTCCAGAATAGACCATATACTGGGTCACAAAACAGGTCTCAACCGATACCAAAAGTCTGACACTATTCCCTGCATATTCTGAGACCACAATGCTTTGAAACTGGAACTCAATCACAAGGAAAAAGTTGGAAGAAATTCGAATACTTGGAAACTAAGAACCATCCTGCTCAAGAATGATTCAATAAACCAGGAAATCAAAAATCAATTTAAACAATTTATGGAGACCAACGAGAATGAAAACACAACGGTCCAAAACCTATGGGACACTGCAAAGGCAGTCCTGAGGGGAAAATACATAGCCATCCAAGCCTCACTCAAAAGAATAGAAAAATCCAAAATGCAGTTTTTATATTCTCACCTCAAGAAGCTGGAACAGCAACAGAGGGACAGGCCTAACCCACGCACAAGAAAGCAGCTGGTCAAGATTAGAGCAGAGATCAATGAATCAGAAACCAGGAGCCCAGTAGAGCAGATCAATAGAACTAGAAGCTGGTTCTTTGAAAGAATAAATAAGATCGATAAGCCACTGGCAAGACTTATCCAAAAGAATAGAGAAAGGACCCAAATTAATAAAATTATGAATGAAAAGGGAGAGGCCACAACCAACACCAATGAAATAGGAAGGATCATTAGAAACTTTTATCAACAGCTTTATGCCAATAAATTAAACAACCTGGCAGAAATGGATGCCTTCCTGGAAACCTATAAACTACCAAGACTGAAACTGGAAGAAATTGATTTCTTAAACAGAAGACCAATTAATTACAAAGAGATTGAAGCAGTGATCAAAAACCTCCCGAAAAACAAGACTCCAGGGCCTGATGGATTCCCCAGGGAATTCTACCAAACATTCAAAGAAGAAATAATACCTATTCTCCTGAAGCTGTTTCAAAAAATAGAAAGAGAAGGAAAACTATCAAACTCATTCTATGAGGCCAATATTACCTTGATCCCCAAACCAGGCAAAGACCCCATCAAAAAGGAGAATTACAGACTGATATTCCTGATTAATATGGACGCCAAAATACTCAACACGATCCTAGCCAATAGGATCCAACAGTACATTAAAAGTTTTATCCATCATGACCAAGTGGGATTCATCCCTGGGATGCAAGGGTGGTTCAACATTCGCAAATCTATCAGTGTGATAGATTATATCAACAAGAAAGGAGTCAAGAACCATATGATCCTCTCAATAGATGCAGAAAAAGCATTTGACAAAATACAGCATCCTTTCCTGATTAAAACAATTCAGAGTGTAGGGATAGAGGGCACACTCCTCAATTTCATAAAAACCATCTACGAAAAGCCTACAGCAAATATCATTCTCAATGGGGAAAAGCTGGAAGCCTTTCCCTTAAGATCAGGAACACGACAAGGATGCCCACTCTCGCCACTATTATTCAACATAGTACTAGAAGTCCTTGCAACAGCCATCAGATGACAAAAAGGGATAAAAGGTATCCAAATCAGCAAAGAAGAAGTCAAACTGTCTCTCTTCACAGATGACATGATACTCTATATATGGAAAACCCAAAAGAATTCACCCCCAAACTACTAGAAGTTATAGAGCAATTCAGTAATGTGGTGGGATACAAAATCAATGTTCAGAAACCGGTTGCATTTCTATACACGAACAGTGAGACTGAAGAAAGAGAAATTAGGGAATCCATTCCATTTACAATAGCACCAAAAATCATACGTTATCTCGGAATTAACTTAACCAGAGAAGTAAAGGATGTATATTCTAGAAACTACAAATCACTCTTGAAAGACATTGAAGAAGACACAAAAAGATGGAAAAATATTCCATGCTCATGGATCGGAAGAATTAACATAGTTAAAATGTCTATGCTATCCAGAGCAATCTACACTTTCAATGCCATCCTGATCAAAATACCAATGACTTTTTTCAAAGAACTGGAACAAATAGTCCTCAAATTTGTGCGGAACCAGAAAAGGCCCCGAGTTGCCAAGGAATTGTTGAAAAGGAAAAATAAAGCTGGGGGCATCACGTTGCCAGATTTCAAGCTATACTACAAAGCTGTGATCACCAAGACAGCATGGTACTGGCACAAAAACAGACACATAGACCAATGGAACAGAATAGAGAACCCAGAAACAGACCCTCGGCTCTTTGGGCAACTAATGTCTGACAAAGCAGGAAAAAAACATCCAGTGGAAAAAAGACAGTCTCTTCAATAAATGGTGCTGGGAAAATTGGACAGCTACATGCAAAAGAATGAAAATTGACCACTCTCTCACACCATATACAATGATAAACGCCAAATGGATGAAAGACCTTGATGTGAGACAGGAATCCATCAAAATCCTAGAGGAGAACATAGGCAGCAACCTCTACGACATTGGCCACAGCAACTTTTTTCATGACACATCTCCAAAGGCAAGAGATACAAAAGAAAAAATGAAATTGTGGGACTTCATGAAAATAAAAAGCTTCTGCACAGCCAAGGAAACAGTCAAAAAAACTAAGAGGCAGCCCACGGAATGGGAGAAGATATTTGCAAATGACATTACAGGTAAAAGACTGGTATCCAAGATCTACAAAGAACTTCTCAAACTCAATACACGAGAAACAAATAAATCAAAAAATGGGCAGAAGACATGAACAGACACTTTTCCAATGAAGACACACAAATGGCTAACAGACACATGAAAAAATGTTCAAAATCATTAGCCATCAGGGAAATTCAAATCAAAACCACACTGAGATACCACCTTACACCAGTGAGAATGGCAAAAATTGACAAGGCAGGAAACAACAAATGTTGGAGAGGATGTGGAGAAAGGGGATCCCTTTTACACTATTGGTGGGAATGCAAATTGGTACAGCCACTCTGGAAAACAGTGTGGAGGTCCCTTAAAAAGTTAAAAATTGAGCTACCCTATGATCCAGCAATTGCACTACTGGGTATTTACCCCAAAGATACAGAGGTAGTGAAGAGAAGGGCCATATGCACCCCAATGCTCATAGCAGCATTGTCCACAATAGCTAAATCGTGGAAGAAGCCGAGATGCCCTTCCACAGATGACTGGATTAAGAAGATGTGGTCCATATATACAATGGAATATTACTCAGCTATCAAAAAGAACGATTTCTCAACATTTGCTGCAACATGGATGGGACTGGAGGAGATAATGCTATGCGAAATAAGTCAAGCAGAGAAAGACAATTATCATATGGTTTCACTCATTTATGGAACATAATAAGTAGGAAGATCGGTAGGAGAAGAATAGGCAGAAGAAAGGGGGGGGTAAACAGAAGGGGGATTGAACCAGGAGAGACTATGGACTCTGGGAAACAAACTGAGGGCTTTAGAGGGGAGGGGGTGGGGGAATGGGATAGGCTGGTGATGGGTATTAAGGAGGCCACGTATTGCATGGTGCACTGGGTGTTATACGCAAGTAATGAATCATGGAACTTTACGTCAAAAACTAGGGATGTACTGTATGGTGACTAATATAATAAAAAAAATATTATTATTAAAAAATAAAGTATATTAGAAGGTATGGTCCTATCCAGATCAATTATGTACCTCTCCCATTTGTTCAGTCTTCTTTTACATCCTTTGGTGACATTTTAAATTTTCTCCATGAAAATCTTGATTATTTCTTGTTTAGTTACTTCTAGATATTTTAGTCTTTGTTGTCACTGTGATTTATTTCTTTCTGTTTTGTTTTTTATTTTATTTTTTAGAAGATTTTATTTATTTATTTGATAAAGAGAGACAGATAAAAAAGAGCGAGAGAGAGCACGAATGGATGGGAGAGGGAGAGGCAGGCTCCCCACTGAGCAGGGAGCCGGACACAGGGCTGGATCCCAGGACCCCGGGATCAAAACCTGAGATGATGGCAGATGCTTAACCAACTGAGCCACCCAGGTGCCCCTAGTCTGTTTTTTAAATGGCTAATGACAGTGGATAAGAATGTTCCTGTGTTTTTCTTTGTTGATTATCAGATTATTCTCTGCAATTTTTAAAGTACAAATTCTCTGCCTTTGTAATAGAATCAACCTGTTCGTTGTTCTTGCTCTTGTTGTTGTTGTTGTTACTGTTTGCTTTGGCCAGAACCTGAATCACAACATTGAATAAAATGAGCGATAATGAGAAAAAAAACCAACAACTATGGATGTACTGTATGGTGACTAACATGACATAATAAAAAATTATTATTAAAGAAAAAGACAGATGGGGCGCCTGGGTGGCACAGCAGTTAAGCATCTGCCTTCGGCTCAGGGCGTGATCCCGGGGTTCTGGGATCGAGCCCCACATCAGGCTCCTCCGCTGGGAGCCTGCTTCTTCCTCTCCCACTCCCCCTGCTTGTGTTCCCTCTCTCGCTGGCTGTCTATCTCTGTCAAATAAATAAATAAAATCTTTAAAAATAAATAAAAAATAAATAAATAATTTTTAAAAAGACAGAAATAACAAACCTTACCTAGGATGTGAAGGAAAGGGATCCCTGGCACACTGTTGCTGGGTACCTAAGTAGGTGCACACGCTGTGGAAAACAGTATGCAGGCTCCGCAAACAAAAGAAAAATTAAAAAGAGAACTACCCCACCATACAGTAACTTCTCTTCTTAGCTTTTAGCCAAAGAAAATGAAAATACCTATTTGAAATATATTTAGACCTGTGTTTTCATTGCAACAGTATTGTTTAGTAATATAACATATAAAGCATAATATTTAAATAAACAACATATACAACATCTATAATGCAAAGTATAATACAAGACTGTATATACATAACGTAACATAGAGGAGCCAAGAGAGAAGGATAACCTACAAGTCCATGTCCGTGGAGAAATGGTTCCATAACGAAGATTTGTTGTGCCCTTGCCACCGCAAGTGCCCTCCCCGACTCCACTGCCCTGGCTGCTCTTGACACCCGGACACTCACCGACCTCTCCCTCCCCCCCATCCTCACCGCCAATGCTGCCCACCATGCCAACCCACTTGATGTCACTGGTGCATGGAAGGGCCTGCGCTGCTGCCTCCACGGCCCTTGAGGTCACTGATGCACCACCACCGCCAGAAACGCCAGGGACCTCACTGCCAGCGTCCTGGCTGCTAGAAATGCCAGGGACCTCATCACCAGAGCTGTGGCTGCCACCGCCGCAGAACTCCCTGCCCACACCACCACTCCCATAGACAGGATGCCACTCCCGCCCTTACCGCTGAGGTTGCCCCGGAACACACCATTTTCGCCCATGCCAGGGCTGCCATTGAGGCTGCATCCATCCACTCCACTGCCCTGGCAGAACTAACAACCCTGACCTCTGATGTCGTCCACACGGCCTACGCCACCCACAACATTGCCGCCCCTGATGTCACTGACACACCGCTGCCAGCAATGCCAGGGACCTCACCACCATCGCCACCACGCTGCCCTTGCCACCGCAGAACTCACCGCCCTCGCCACGCTGCGTTCCCCAACCTCACCACCCTTTCCAACGCAGCCCATCTCCCTGCCACCCGAGCCGCAGCCCTTGCTGCTGTGGCCACCGCTGAACATTCCACCCATGCCCTCTTCCATCTTCGCCTACGACCATACCACTGCTGCCCTTGCCACCCGGTGACAACTCATATCCCTCGCCCTCACCGCCGCCTGGGACTCAGAGCCCTAACCAAGCACGCCATCCTCTTCCCCGCCAGGAAACCCACGACATCACGGCCCTTGACCTCACTGCGTACCTACAATGCACGCGCCGCTGCCACCGGGGCCCCTGACCTCACTGACGCGCCGCCACCGCCAGCAACACCACGGACATCCACACCCGCGACACCATCACCACCCTCACTGCCGCTCACATCGCAGCCCATGCCGCCTGGGAACTCACCATCGCCCTTGCTGCCACTGCCTCCACCGCCGCCGCCTCCAGCGCTGAAGCCGAATCTGTTGACGCCGCCCTGGCCTCCAGTGATGCTGCCTTCAATGCCAGAGTCCGGGCACCACTGATGTCAGAGGGAGGCGCCGCCGACGCTGGGGCTGCCTCCAGCACCGAGGCGTCCTCAGTCAACGCCCCTCCAGGAACACCGCCGCTGGCGCCGCCTCCAGCACGGCCTGCACGGCCTCCAACGCCTCCAGCAACGCCGCTGCTCCCGCTGACTCCCTTGAGGCCGAGGACGCCTTCAGCGCCACCGCTGCTGACTTCATCAACGCTGCTGAAGCCTCCAGCGCCGCCATCTGCATCCACGCCGGAGTCCCTGCAGCACTAAAGTGAGGAGGACCGTCCAGCGCGCGGGGCTTCCACGGGTGCCCTTCGGCCTCCTGCGCACCGGGCCCCGCCTCCAGAAGGAGCGCGGTCCCAGAAGCCTTTGGCAGGGGCGCCGCATGCATGACTGCTCCTGCCGCCTCCAGTGAGGCGGGCGCTGCCTGCAAGAAAGGCGCTGCTGCGGACACCACCTCCAGCAAGGGGACCGCTGCCGGCGTCTCTGGCAGGGGTGCCGCTTCCGTGGACGCCCGCCGCCTCCTCCAGCGTGTGGGCCCTGGGGGAGGCTGGCACCGCCTCCTCCAGCTTGAGGCCCCGGGAGCGGCGGGCGCCGCCTGCGTCGTCTCTTGCAGGCCTCCAGTGCGCCGGTCGCGCTGGTGGTGCCTCCAGCAGGGCGCCGCGTCTGTGCACGTCCCTGCTTCCTTCACTGCTGCCGGTACCGCCTCCAGCAAGTCGTCGCCGCCTCCTCGAAGGGCGCTGCTTCTGTGTGGGCTTCGGCCACCTCCAGCTCGGTGGGCGCCGCCTCCTGGAAGGGCACCGATGCCGGCGCCTCCGGTTGAGGCGCGGCTTCCGTGAACGCCGTGCGGCCTTCACCGCGCCTGGTGCTGCCTCCAACAAGGGCGCCGCCGCCAGTGCTTCCCGCAGGGGCGCCGCTTCCCGTGGTCGCCCTTGCGGCCTCCAGCGCAGCGGGCCCCGCTTTCAAGGGTCGCCCTTGCGGCCTCCAGCCTGGCGGGCGTTGCTTTTGTTGGAAGGTTGGATAGGCAAGTATTAACGAACATATTTTTTCAGACACTCCTCTTTACAAATTCTTTCTCCCCTTTCACATTCAGAGAAATTGGAGTGACGACAGAAGGAAACAAAACATTATGCAGTGTATAGAATAAATGATGGGTGGATGGATGAATGGATGATTTAATCTGGTTGTTTAAAATTATACACAAGTATTATGAATTCTTTCTTAAATGACTCAATTCTGTATATCTCCATTCAAAATACATAATATATAAAGACATATTTTCCATGATTTATTTATAACTATATATATGTAGATATATTTCATTCATATTAATGGCTTTCCATTATATACCATGTCAAATTTGAAGAGAAATTAAAATAAGATGGTTTTAACTCCTTATATAAATTATAAAGAAAATAATGATAATTTATATTAATATAAAAAAGCAGAACTGTATCTTGGAATTTAAAAATATCTTAAATATACATATTTGTAGTTTATGATTATTTACATTTTTTAAGCTATTGAGGGTGAATGGTTTAAGCAATAACCTTATTATATATTTTACCAGAATGTCACAGTATTGGATTAGACCGAGCACATTTCCTCTGAAATACAATAAATACTGAACAGTACTTTGCAAAATGAATAAATGGGCAAGTGCATGCTAACTCTACCTTTAGACAGTATTTTAGGCTAGTCCTCCAAGATAAATTAGATGAACTGTTTACAAGTGTATCATCAAGTAATCATATAAATGGGCTAGTGATTCATGCCTTTTAAACTGCATGGATAACTGCTAATTGAATCAGATATCAAACATGCAGTGAATGTTATGATAGATGAGCTAACCAGTTTGACATACAAACAATTAAACCAACAGCCACGTCATAACTATGTAATTATCTGTGTTCATAGCTATGTATTTATATGGTTTACAAAATGTTCACATCTATTATACCACTCTTTACAATTAGGAACCCAAAGTTGAGCAATTACGACTTGGGCTATTTCAGATACATAAGAATTAGCAGAATCAGAATTAGGAATTTAGGTTTGTGTCTTTAAATCTAATGCCCTTTTTACTACATGATAAATGATTAAATATAGTTATAGACATAGATAATAACACCACACACGCATAAATATACAAACAGATATATATCAATATACTTACAGACACTATGATGATACTAAATTTGCCATATTTAAAATCATAATAATAAAAATTTTAAGTAAGTGTCAACACTACTATTTTCTACATTTTGCTTTTTACCTAGGAAGTAATCTGGGTGGTCTGCTCTGAGAAATTTCCTAAGTTTTGGGTTGTCGGAATATAGTGCTAACAGCAAAGAGGAAACGACAAGTACAAGGAAAGTTAGAAAAAAAGTCATACTCTGCTTACAATGAAGGAAAATATAAGAAACTGTGACAGCTGATCTCACACATTTTAAGAACATTCATGTGAAAAAAAGGAATTTGTTCTGTTATGGGATTGTGGCATCGAAATAAACAGACTTCGTGGAATACCATCGTTTTTGCCTGAGGAAAGGTTCATCTAGAGTTTCCGACATGGACGTGCTCCGGCCATGTAAGCAGATGCTGACGCCCTAAGGAAAGCTGAGTCTTCATTCCTGCACTCACGCTTGATGCACGTGCCGGTGCTGTACTTCGTTCTCTGTAGAGATTTGGACCAAGTGGGAAGATTTGATTTCTCAGATGAATTAATTTCCTAGGACAGCCTGTTCCCTGAAAATCTGAGAAGTCTTGTTGCAGACAGTGAGTTCGGAATGCGAAAGACTTGTCAGGGGTTACAGCTGTGAACGTTAAAGGGAGGAAACGTGATTCAGTTGGGGGAGTTACTAGACCAGGATGCTGCTCCGGCAGTGTCTACCAGCTCAGTGAGAAGCCCTGGAGCAAAGACTGCCCTTTTTAGAAGTATCTCATGTTGGACGAAAATGACTATGTCCCTGAATGACTTTCTCACGACTTCTCCGGAAGTGGCACCATCACCTTCTTTAGCTCTTCTGCTGGATCTGTCCTGAAAAAAGCATGATGTTGGCTAGAGAGCTGAAGCAAACCCTGAAGGAGCTAGCAGTGAGCTGGCAGCGATCAGCTAGCCATTTTCTTCTGAGTTGGACGGATTTCCTCTCTTGAAGGGGTCCTGAGAGCATATCTGTATCCCTGCCACACCCTACCCTAACCTGCTTCTATGAAAACCTACTTTGCAGAAACTAGCAGTTACACAGGATAAAAAACTTGGAGTCGTTACTCTCTCTTCTCTTTAATAACCCCTGTGTGATCTATCAGTCTTGTTGCTTCTCCTTTCAGACACTGTCCACGTCCCTGCCTCCATACCTGCTGCCCCAGTTCAACCCATCATAATCTTTTTTCTTGGATTACTGTGATAGTTTCCTCACTAGTCTTACTGATTTTAAGCTTGCCTCTATAGTCTATTCTCTGCACAGTATATTATATCTCCTTTGTGTTCTCAAATCTTGCTGTCCATATCCTTGGGTCCTATCATATCTTTCATTTACTCAGACTCTTCAGTGATTACCCTTCTTACTCTTGAGAAGAAAACCACATTATCTAGTCCTCTCATTGTTATTATTAATCTTTATTCTGACCTCTAATTCTCTACTTACTCTGTTCCAACCTTAGTATTCCTTAAATATGCTAGGCACCTTTTAGCCTCAGGGCCTTGAACTTGCTATTCCCACTCCTTTCATACATATTCAGGTCTTTGATAAAGTGTCATCTTTTCAGAAAGACTTTCCCTGACAACTCTACTAAAAGTGCAATTCAAACCATAACTCCAGGTTGAAAGATGGCACTGCCATTTCTCCATCTATTATTTTTTTTCATAACACTTAACAACAAGTGTCAATTACTGTATCTCCAGGACCTAGACAGATTTTGGCATTTGTTATGTTTTCGAATGTGTATTTGTCGAATGTGCGAACTCTCAAAAACTATCATTTTCCTACCTTCACTCCGTGATGGTAATAGGAACTGTGTATTTGCACATTTTGTGTGGTTATCAGTGAGAGACTCGGTTGGGCCTGATCCAAAAATAACCAGAAGATTATTAGGAACAAGGCAACAACATAAAAAGAGATCCATGATGGGGCGCCTGGGTAGCTCAGTCAGTTGAACCTCTGACTCTCAGTTTCAGCTCAGGTCATGATCTCAGGGTTGTGAGATGGAGCCCAACAACAGGCTCTGCCCTGGGTGTGGAGCCTACTTGGAATTCTTTCTCTCCCGGTCCCCCTGCTCTTCCCCCTTTCCCCCTCGCTCACACAGGCACTCTCTCTCTCTCTCTCTCTCTCAAACATAAATAAGCAAGTAAATAACAAAAGAGATCCATGACATAAGAAATGTAACGCCAAGTAACGTTAAATGCTTACTCTGTGACTGGCACATGCAAATTATGAATAATTATTTAATTTGTCCTTAAATAGGTATTAATATCATCTGGTCTACTGATAGAAACAGGTTTAGAGAAGTAAAGTACTTAACCAAGTCTCTGTTTATATGGAGAAGTAAAGATTATCTTCCCCATCCCTTTATCATTTCTACTGCATTCTGAGAATTAAGTACAATAACCATTTGTCAGGAATCATGCAATAACTTCCTAAATTTCACCAAAAAAATTCTGCATTTCCTAGTCTTTTATGGACCTCCCTCAAATGCACATTATTTTTTTTTATCCCAACCTTGATTTAAATATATAACTCAGTCTTTAGCATAGATTTGTAACTCTGTAAACTCAGATTTTTCACAAAGTAGCATTTACTCATTCATTGACAGTTCTGCCTATCCACCCACAATTGATTCAGTCACGCATCCGTTCACTTATTAGATTTTTCTTTAACTGTGCAATCTCCTGATGGTTTATTTGAAGATCACAAAGACAAAGTTTATACCTTCATGGGAATTAAATATATATAAGCATTTTGTATAAGCTAAGTGACACCGGTATTAAAAATAAGATTTTCTGTCAGTGGGTGCAGACATCATGAGGCTCTAATTTAGTTTAGAGATTAAAGCATTCACATAAACCCCACATACACCAAGATGAAATAACAACATCTTAAGAATGTGGTCTTGATGGAGCCAAGTGAAGAATAGCTCAGGACTGTTCCAACCCAAAGGAATTGCCAAAGTCAAAAAATGGGGGCATATGTGAAGAAATGAATTATGCTTAGCTGAGCTTTCTAAGCTAAGTGTATCTTATCTTGAGAGAAATTGGAATCCGTGAAAGTATTTTATTTATTTATTTATTTTAAAAAGATTTTATTTATTTATTTGACATGGAGACAGCCAGTGAGAGAGAGACAAGCAGGGGGAGTGGGAGAGGAAGAAGCAGGCTCCTAGCAGAGGAGCCTGATGTGGGGCTCGATCCCATAACGCCAGGATCACGCCCTGAGCCGAAGGCAGACGCTTAACGACTCCGCCACCCAGGCGCCCCCCGTGAAAGTATTTTAACTGAAAGACTGAAGTTGCCAGAACTGTATAATTGAGGAATTACTCTTACAATAATAGGGAAAAAGGATTGAAAGCGAGCATCTGCTGATACCTGGTTTCCCATGCCCTAATAGTTGAATGAAACTATTTTCACTAAATTTAACAATGACTGCCTGTTGCTAAATATTGTTTATATATGTCTTATACCTTCATCTTGTTTGACGTCCCATTATCACTTAGTACTTACATAGTAATAGAAAGTAAGCAGCAGGACAGAAAGGTTAAAAACTCAGATGAGATACAGAATGAAAAATAGAAAAGACCCTAAATGGGGCATACTGGGATAGACTCAGAACCCAATTAGCAAGACTTATCTTTAATGCAAGTAGGAATGTGAGTGTCATGGGGGAAAACAGCTTGAAAAATGTAGACTTGATTTGAATTTGGTCATTTTGGAGAATGGCATTGGAAGTTGATTACTGAACCATATGTAGATAAACCTAATGGGATTACTGGGCCATAAATTATACGGACACAAATCTTGGCTTTCATGCCTTTGTCTCCTATAGATCTCAGCTAACAGGTGCAAGAACCAAGTCCTGACCCTTGGAGTCCATACCCTATTCTGGTTTTGACAGGCGCAAAGGAGGGAAGAAAAGGTAAGAGTTTGGGATGCGGGCAGCAGGGTGACTGAATTTGGGCCCCGACTTCTAGTAAAGTGAAGAGAGGTTAATTAGAGTTAAATGAATAATTATTAAATAAGTGTTGTTCTGAGTTGCCATGTACAATGAAGTAAAGGTGATATTTCGTCAATTATGTAAGTTTCAAATTTTTCTCTGAAAGCAAGGTTACTTAAATAAATTGCTGGACTTGTCCGGACCAAGCATGTGCTTAACCCATGTTATTCCAGAATTTTTCAGGCCTCATAAGCTGCATTTAAGTTGTTTTTGTTGAGCTACCAGAATGTTAAAAAAAAAAAAAAGTGTTCCAATATCTCTAGTTTTAGAGCTTCACCGCAACTATTGGTTTATAAGAACCTTTTTAATCTATAAATGAAAATTGCTTAACCTTTAATGGCATTTGAATATAAATCAAAAGAAAACAAGCATATATGTACAACATGAGATATAAAGGCAAACTATAAAGATAAGGTATTTTCAATAATTAAAAATCATTATTCGTAGAGCTTATATTCTTGTGAGATTTTCAGATCCACATAAAGTATCTTTAAGCATGTCATTTTTTTTTAAGATTTTATTTATTTATTCGACAGAGATAGAGACAGCCAGCGAGAGAGGGAACACAAGCAGGGGGAGTGGGAGAGGAAGAAGCAGGCTCCCAGCGGAGGAGCCTGATGTGGGGCTCGATCCCAGAACGCCGGGATCATGCCCTGAGCCGAAGGCAGACGCTTAACCGCTGTGTCACCCAGGCGCCCCTAAGCATGTCATTTTTAAAGAATTTTGGTATAAACTAAGAAATAATGCAAATGTAGCTAAGCTGTTCCTTAAGCAAATATAACCAATTCTTAGAGTGTGCTCTCAAAGATTTTAAGGTCTTTTAATGACAAAGAAGTGAGAAATTCAAATATCATAACTGCTTCGTTGTAAGTTTGCCTCCATGTTATAAATTTGTCTTCTCCACCCACTCCAAACTTCACACCTCATTTCACACAACCCTATATACTTGGAAGAGCATTCTGATTAGTGTTTACTCTTTTCCCTCTGTCTGAAATCATTTTTTTTTTTCTCTTTCTTAAGCCCATCTGTTTTGTGGCAAACCCACCTGCTTCAATTGCTCCTTTGTCTTTTTCATTTTTCTTAGCACCGTCTATGGTTGCTGATAAAACCTCTCTTCGTGAGAATTGCGAACTCATTGAGTTAGAATTTGAATGTGCTTGACCTGTTTTCTTTCCTACACATTTCTGTATGAAAGCTAGGTACTGGGGCGCCTGGGTAGCGCAGTGGTTAAGCATCTGCCTTCGGCTCAGGGCGTGATCCCAGCGTTCTGGGTTCGAGCCCCACATCAGGCTCCTCCACCAGGAGCCTGCTTCTTCCTCTCCCACTCCCCCTGCTTGTGTTCCCTCTCTCTCTGGCTGTCTCTCTCTGTCAAATAAATAAATAAAATCTTAAAAAAAAAAAGAAAGCCAGGTACTCATAAATAATATTAGGAGTAATAATATAATTAAAAATACTAAACAAAAGATTTATCCTCTCAAATCAGTAAAGATGCATAAAATTCTGAGATGTACATTTCTGATTTATAGTTAAGTGCTGAAAAATATTTGAAGACATAGCACTGAAATATATTAAGTACTGCTTTTATATAGCTCACTAAAGGATAGGATAAAATTTCCACTTTCCTGTAACAACAACTTTAAAAGTATTTGAGAGTATAATTTCAAAAATCATATTTACGGTATATGTTGCTGACATATATTTTATGCTATAAATGCCAGAGTATTGAATTACAGTATTTCCACCTTGTTTAATGCATGCTTTTTCTGTTAAAATTATGAAACATTGATCATTTTGAAGACTGTCCTTTTTTTTCTCTCAACATCATAGATAGGTTTGTTTTTTCTAAGATTTTATTTATTAGAGAGAGAAAGAGAGAGAGCGCAGGGGGAGGGGCAGAGGGGAAAGGAGAGGGAGAGAATCTCAAGCAAACTCTGTGCTGAGATCATGACCTGAGCCAAAACCAAGAGTCAGATACTTAACTGACTGAGCCACCCAGGCGCCCCTCTCAACATCATTTATACATTATTTTTTCCATAAAAAGCCAAAACAAAAAAAGGTTTGACGAGTACAGCTTCAACTTTTCAAAGACTAAGTCAGAATGTTTTTATTCGGAAGTACAGCTGGATTCATATATGACATAAATTTGCATAATAATTAAGCAAAGGCAAAACAGGGTTTATAAACCACTTTTTTGTTTGTTAAATAAATAAATAAATAAATAAATAAATAAATAAATAAATAAAAATTTCCCTCAACATCATTTATAAAAATTTTTATAAAATTTTTAAAAAGTAGTTCTACCTCGGGGGCGCCTGGGTGGCACAGCGGTTAAGCGTCTGCCTTCAGCTCAGGGCGTGATCCCGGCGTTATGGGATCGAGCCCCACATCAGGCTCCTCCACCATGAGCCTGCTTCTTCCTCTCCCACTCCCCCTGCTTGTGTTCCCTCTCTTGCTGGCTGTCTCTATCTCTGTCGAATAAATAAATAAAATCTTTAAAAAAAAAAAGTAGTTCTACCTTCCTGAACACATAAACACACCACACCCACATTCTATTGAATACCAAAAAGAACGGTGTCCTAGGTTTTATTTTTAAGATATTAGTAAAATTACCAGGGCCATTGATTGTTGAGACCTACCACTTTAGAAGACTGACGGTTCTCAATAATGACTTTGTGATTGATTATAGGGTTGCAGTTCCATTTAAGAGTGATTGTCATACTGTCTTGTCAGTTTGTGTTTCTTATATAGTAGAAGTCTCGTGGATCCTCTGCAATTTCTGTCTCTTAACCGTCTGGAGAAATATGGTTTTGGTTTTGTTTTGTTATTCCCATACAACTGTGTTCTCAGCGTGACCAGATAGAAAACACGTATTAATGCACAAGAAACATCACATATAGGGCGCCTGGGTGGCACAGCGGTTAAGCGTCTGCCTTTGGCTCAGGGCGTGATCCCAGCGATCTGGGATCGAGCCCCACATCAGGCTCTTCTGCTATGAGCCTGTTTCTTTCTCTTCCACTCCCCCTGCTGTGTTCCCTCTCTCGCTGGCTGTCTCTCTCTCTGTTGAATAAATAAAAAAAAAAAAAAGAAAGAAAGAAAGAAACATCACATATAGATAACTTCACATCTTTTTCATAGCAGCCTGTCAAAAGGGAGACTTGATGACAAGATCCATTCCACACAGATGTTATTTTTTCTATCCCCTGTGTTCAAATGGACTTTCGGGCTTCTATGACGGCGTTTATTCTATTTGTGTATTAGGGCTCTATGTGCATTGATCCCCATTTTAAAGTATATTTAAAGAACTTGCAGGTAAGGGATAATTTTATTTTTCATCTTTGCATATGCTGTAATACCGAACAAAAACTTTTTGCGCATCAATGCATATTTATTGAAGTAACTACTTAAGAATACATTAAGCATTCAGTTTTTTTTTAAACCTACCATGTGGATTTAAGAATTTAATTGTATTATATTTTATATTAAAGTGTTTTTTTCATATAGCAGTTGTAATAGTATGTATGGAACCTGTTGTTGTAACTCATTGCCTGGGTTCAAATGTTAGAATTCTTCAGTATAAGTGTGTTCTTCGAAGACAGGAAACTACTATTCACCTAGAATGTGAACAACAGGAAAATTGCAATGGCCATGTATTTTACTTAAGGTTCTGTGAGCCATTTGAAGTAGAAGCATACCAATAGAATGAATAGACCTGTAGTGAACACAGCCAAGAATCAAAGAAAAACAGGGGCGCCGGGGTGGCGCAGTCCGATTAAGTGATCGACTCTTAATTTCAGCTCAGGCCTTGATCTCTGGGTCCTGAACTCAAGCCCTGCGTTGTGCTCCGCACTGGGCCCGGAGCCTACTTAAAAACAAAACGAAACATAAATATGAAACTAAAAATACCAAAGGACATAGGACCACAGAATTAGAGGAGCAAATTTACATAAGATTATGCATATAGTTCTCACTTAATAAATTGTCAACATCACAAACAGAATTCACTGGGAAAATGTAAATGACCAAAACTGAGCCAAGAAATAGACAACCTCAGGCGGCCAAACAGCAGAGAAGACATCGAAAATGTCGTCAAAATACTACGTCTAAGAAACGTGGCAGGCCTAGCCATAAAGGCGAATGCTTTTTGTATATTCCAAGAAGAGATCCGTTGAGGATGTAATATAAACTCTTCCATAGGAAAAGATGGCATGCTTGCTGGCTTATCGTATGAAACAACATAACCCTGGCAGAAAAACCTGTTAAAATGTGGGAGGAAAAAAAATATACATTGATATTTGTGCAAATATAATACAAATACAGCTATAAATAGAGATTCGGAATGAAATATTAGTGCATCTCTTCAAGGATTCAGTATGGATAAGCCATCGTGGGTGGATAGACAAAAGGCATTTGGTTAAAATTAGCATTCGCTCGCAATCCAAACTCTTAGTAAACTAAGAATAAGACATTCATCCTCAACTTGATGAGGAGCGTGTCCTGGAAACTGGCACACGGCATCACACTTCAGCGCTGTCACGTATTCCCATTCGCCAGAAATAAGAAGTGAGGTCCGGTAACACCGTGGTTAGAGCAGTATTCAGGGTTGCTCTATCCAATGCAAGGAAATGCGAGACATGCATTTGAGACCAAATTGTTATTGTGTGCTGATTATATAACTGGCTAACAGAATCAACAACGAATACTTTCAAACAATCAGAATTTTATCATATATTTATTTTTTTTAAGAAAATACATTTTTATTAGATTCTTTTTCTTATAAGTTTTCTTTTTTTTGGTGTATTTTTTTATAATAATATTTTTTATTATATTGTGTTAGTCACCATACAGTACATCCCTGGTTTTTGATGTAAAGTTCCATGATTCATTAGTTGCGTATAACACCCAGTGCACCATGCAATACGTGCCCTCCTTACTACCCACCACCAGTCTATCCCATTCCCCCACCTCCCTCCCCTCTGAAGCCCTCAGTTTGTTTCCCAGAGTCCATAATCTCTCATGCTTCACTCCTCCTTCTGATTACTCCCACTTTCTTTATCCCTTTCTTCTCCTACCGATCTTCCTACTTCTTATGTTCCATAGATGAGAGAAACCATATGATAATTGTCTTTCTCTGCTTGACTTATTTCACTTAGCATTATCTCCTCCAGTGCCATCCATGTTGCAGCAAATGTTGAGAACTCGTTCTTTCTGATAGCTGAGTAATATTCCATTGTATATATGGACCACATCTTCTTTTTTTTTTTTTAAGATTTTATTTATTTATTTGACAGAGATAGAGACTGCCAGCGAGAGAGGGAACACAAGCAGGGGGAGTGGGAGAGGAAGAAGCAGGCTCATATCAGGAGCCTGATGTGGGGCTCGATCTCATAATGCCAGGATCACGCCCTGAGCCAAAGGCAGACGCTTAACTGCTGTGCCACCCAGGCGCCCCATTGCCACCCAGGCACCCCATGGACCACATCTTCTTAATCCAGTCATCTGTTGAAGGGCATCTTGGCTCCTTCCACGATTTAGCTATTGTGGACACTGCTGCTATGAACATTGGGGTGCATATGGCTCTTCTCTTCACTACGTCTGTATCTTTGGGGTAGATACCCAGTAGTGCAATGGCTGGATCATAGGGTAGCTCAATTTTTAACTTTTTAAGGGACCTCCACACTGTTTTCCAGAGTGGCTGTACCAACTTGCATTCCCACCAACAATGTAGGAGGGATCCCCTTTCTCCACATCCTCTCCAACAATTGTTGTTTCCTGCCTTGTCTATTTTTGCCATTCTAACTGGCGTAAGGTGGTATCTTAGTGTGGTTTTGATTTGAATTTACCTGGTGGCTAATGATTTTGAACATTTTTTCATGTGTCTGTTAGCCATTTGTATGTCTTCATTGGAAAAGTGTCTGTTCATATCTTCTGCCCATTTTTTGATTTGTTTATTTGTTTCTCGTGTACTGAGTTTGAGAAGTTCTTTGTAGATCTTGGATACCAGTTTTTTATCTGTAGTGTCATTTGCAAATATATTCTCCCTCTTTTCCCTTGTTTTGATGTACATGTATGGGGACTCCATAGGCAAAACAAAACAAAACAAAACAAAAAACCCAAAACAAAACCCACTGAGGCTCTTTCACCAAATTTACTACCATATGGTATGTGTGATATTTCAGTTTCTGCAAAGTTGGGTTAAACTTGACCCATCTTCAAACACAGAAGAGAATTTAGCTTCAAAATTATTTCACCTGTCACGGAGAAGTTTAAACAGATCACGCCGGTTGCTATTATTTTGTCAGTAGCGTGCTCTCTTGGGTAGAATGGGCCTTTCAGTGGGTTGTAGGATGTCATTCTGAATTCTGCAAGTCTGGTGGCTGCTGCTCCCCTAAGAGGCATTAGCGGGACCCTCAGAGTTCACCTCCCAAGCTGACAGCCGTGCCCCTGTTGTCGATCTCTGCTAACACCACCCTTTTTGCTCAGACCACAGAACTATGGCAGCAAACAAGACTTTGGGGTGTGGTTGCACAAATACATTTTGCACTGAGCCTGTGTTTGCCTACAGTTGGCTCTGAGGGAGCCTCTTACCCTTAGGGACTGAGTTAACTCTTAGAGAATCTCTAAACCCTGTGATGCGAAGGAGCCCTGAGCCATGTTACAGTTCAAGCCTGAGGCACCAAAGAAGGTCCAACCTGTAGCTTCTAGGCCAGCCTAGAGAATGACCTGAACTTAGTTGCAATGACAACAGCATAGGAAATAAAATTCATGAAGGTATTTGTGAGAGCAACACAAATTGAATTGGAAAATATAATTATAGGGGCACCTGGGTGGCTCAGTCAGTTAAGCGTCCCACTCTTGGTATTGGCTCAGATCATGATCTTGTGGGATCGGGCCCTGAGTTGGGCTCACGCTCAGTGGGGAGTCTGCTTGAGATTCTTTCCCTCTATGCACCCCCTGCCCTGCGTGCTCACTCTATTGCTTGCTCGCTCCTTCTCTCTCTCTCTAAAATAAATAAATAAATCTTTTAAAATTTTTAAAAAATTTAAAAATTAAAAAGAAGAAAAAAAACACATGTAATTATAATCATTGCTGAATTAACCATGAGCATATCCACCAAGCAACTGAGGGATGATTTCAGAACCATTGGTAGTTTTCCTGCTATGCTCAGTCTTTTCTTCAAACACTCCTTCTAATAAACATATCCTATGGTATCCTAGAAAAAGGGGCTTGAAACTTTCTTGGGATGAACGATGTTCACACATGTGAAATATTTGTTTCAATGCCCATAATAGAACAATACAGTTAAGTTTGGGGAATGAATTAGAAAGAGGGCAAAACTTCAAAATAAATTTTAAAATTTCATGAAATCAGCTCATGGCAATTTGTGTCTGCGTTTTAAAATAGAGATAATTTACTGTGCTACTGAAAATAGCCTATGAAATTATAAGGGGATAACAAAAATTAAAAGATCAAGGGGGAAATGTTGCTATTCCTGGAGAAGAAAGCTGAAAAGGAATGCTGTTTAAAAAAAAAAAAAAAAAATTGTCAGGGGCAAGGTCATGCTCGATAGCTATGGTACTAGCGCCACCCACTGTTCTAAGTATAAATTGCAGCTATGCCAGAGCCTATTCGTTCTGAATTTTCAGAATTCTTTTAAAACCTGCCCTTTCATGGCAGAAATAGGTGTGTTTTTGTTTTTGTTGTTTTGTATAATAATTTTTTATTATATTATGTTAGTCACCATACAGTACATCCCTAGTTTTCGATGTAAAGTTCCATGATTCATTACTTGCGTATAACACCCAGTGCACCATGCAATACGTGCCCTCCGTAATACCCATCACCGGCCTATCCCAATCCCTCACCCCCCTCCCCTCTGAAGCCCTCAGTTTGCTTCCCAGAGTCCATAGTCTCTCATGGTTCATTGCCCGTTCTGTTTACCCCCCCTTTCTTCTTCCCTTTCTTCTCCTACCGATCTTCCTACTTCTGTTCCATAAATGAGTGAAACCATATGAATATTGTCTTTCTCTGCTTGACTTATTTCGCTTAGCATTAGAAACTGGTGTTTTGTGTTGCTTTCACTATTTCCACTTACCTAAATCTTATTAAGGATTACTGTGCTAAGAGCTTTACATAGATCTTTGTACTTACTTGTCATAACCTTATCAGGCTGGTAGTATTTTTATCCCCATTGGATAGATGAACAGAACAGAACTTAAGAGTCCCTAAATAACTTAGCCAAGGTCCCATAGGTGGTGACGGACAGAGCCAGGGGTAGAACTTTCTGATCAGCAATCAACCTCAAGGCTGCTGTTCTGCCTTTGTCTGCTTTATGGCTATGTCTTGGTATCTCTCCTGTAGGAGATCTTCCAGAATGTATGTTTCCATCACTTCAGCCTTCGCTTATCATCTTTAGAAGAACTCACACAGAGGAACGAATTATTATAAAACACTATTAGGGCAAAAAAGAGCATCTGCAGGATATTTTGGGTGGTCCTTCCTATTTTAATTAAAAAAAAAAACGGGTATCGAGTTTCAGGCCTTTATGTGCCTTTGTACTAATTTGTGTGTCTGACAGTGATAACTTGTATTTGGATATTTTCAGATTACCGTAAGTGAGAGATAGGAAGATGGGTCAGATTTTCCCTGAAAGGCACCCCCTCTAAGACTAAGGATTCCACCACCAATGTATTTCTATCAGGGGGACAAGAATGGCTTATTGGTGCTTACTTTGTATAGAAGGCTTGTTATCAAACCTTCACTGGCTGTCATATGGAGATGCTAAAAACTCTTAGTACTATCTTCCAATGAATCCCCGGGTTGTGCTAAATGTAATGGTATTTTGTGTCCAAGGTTTGAAAACACAAAACGGAGAGAGGAGGAAGCAAATGGAAAAGTATAGACTGGATGAAGTCCAGGAGGGCAGAGGGCAAAAGTAGAGGGAGACACGGACAGGGTCGCAAATCCAACTGGAGGAGAGAAGCAAAATCAGGGAAGTGTACCCAGGAGCCAGGTCCTAGGAAAAGCAGAAGTTGGAGATCCAGTGTCAGCACGCAGCCACGAGCTGCACAAACGCCGAGTGATGTGGAGTTGAGACCAGTTGGAAGCCCACAGTGGGGACTCCATGACAGTGTGTTGGTTGTTAGGAGGACAGCTTTCAAATCAAGAGAGTCAACACCAGATGCTATTAGAGTCCCTTCAATTCAACGGCATAAATATTTATCCAGTGCCTTTGGAATGAAAAGCACTGTGGTAGTTGTGCACTGTGAGTAGTCAAAAAATCTGCCTCAACAGACCTCTTCCCCTGTTCTCTCTGCAGATTAGCACAGGTAGTATTTAACGCCATCTAGCGGTAAAGACCGGTAAAGCTCAATGGCTGAGTTCCAATCTGATTAAGCATGGTAAGCCCGAAAGCTACAGTTTAGTTACCTAGTTACAGCCTAGATTGGCATCTCCAAGCTGTGTAATGATTCCCGAGCCAGCATCCTACTTCTAGCCTGGAGAACCCTACTTCTTACGTGTGTGTATTAGTTGTAATTTTTTTTCTCTTTTTAAAAATTGTGGTTAAAAAACACATAACATTAAGTTTATTATCTGAATCATTTTTAAGTGTACAGCTCAGTTGCCTGAAGTATATTTACATTGTTGTGCAACAGATCTCTAGAACTTCCTCATCTTACAGAACTGAAACTCTGTACCCATTAAAACAAATTCCTCCTCCCTCCTCTCTCCAGCGCTTGGTCACCACCTTTCTATTTATTGATTACTTTAGAGACGTCATATGAGTTGAATCACACAGTATTTTTCCTTTTGTAACTGGCTTAGCATAATGTTCTCAAGGTTCCTCCAAGTCTTAGCATGTGACAGAATTTTTTTTCTTTTTTTTTTTTTAAGGCTGCATAATATGTGCTTGTATATACCACATTTTCTTTATCCGTTCATCCATTGATCACATCTCTTGGCTGTTGTGAATGCTGCAATGGGCCTGGTGCTTATTTTTTAAAAACCCAAACTACCCCACCTAGAGGTTTAGCAGTCTACGGAGTGTTGATGGAAACAGAGGCAGAAAGGTGATGGGTTGCAGGCTAAGTGTCTCAGGAAGCAGAGCATGTAGCAGAATTGTTGGCTGCCATGCCTCACCGCCTGTACCTTTCACTTAGAAGAAAGTGTAACTGTTGGTATGACCCCTTGGGTTTACAGAAAGACAAACTTGCAACAAAGGGCTGGAACTTCTCTTCAGTGACTCATGCCGGTCACATAGCTCAGATCTCTAGTGTCCTTGTATGTCCCCCAGAGATTTCATGGGAGTCATCCTCATCTGCTTCCGACATGGACACATGTGTGCTTTGTCCAATTCCACAAAGGAAGGCATGCTAGAGGGGAAGAAAGAACACGGATTCTGAACTCTGGCCTCTGAGGATACTCGTTTTAGTCCATTGTTTTTAAACTTGGGAAAATCATTTAAATTCTTCGAATTTCAGCCTTCTCATTTATCAAATGAGGATGATAATGCAGACTACAAATTTTTGGTGAGGATTTAATGAGAGTAATTGTCAATTCTAAAAAAAAAAGCCCAAGGAGGGTGAGCTAATTTAGGGGTTATCAACAGCTGCTACCACCACTGGGTCCAAGGGACAGAGGGAAATGATATAGATTATATCATTGTTCCCATTTATTCACTACGCTCCCAGGTTTGTATGTCTTGCCTCATGGATATGTGACTTGCTTGGCTAAGAAAGTGTGAGCAGAAGTGATAGACACTTACAAACAGCTGGCATCACAGTCTTTCTGACAGCTGGGCAGCTTGATAAGTAGGCAGCACTGGGCTTGGAGTCAGGACATCTGTATTAAATTCCTGGCTCGGCCACTTACCACCTAATAGATCTTGGGTCAATCACTGGGCTTCACCTGAAGGCAATTTCTTCACTGGGGAAGTGGGCTCTGTGATGGTTTTATACTGATCTGTCAGTGTCCTTTTATCCTGCTACCATATACCTTGGCTCAACCATACAACAACGGTCCCTTAAAGGAGCAATTCTTGTCCCCAGATTGAGTACTTTATTTTCCCTGTTCTTTGACTAAACATTGTCTTTGTCCTGGTACTTATGCACCAAGCAGGGTTTTTTTGTTTGTTTGTTTGTTTTCTGCTAAGAATGACTATTTCTTCTATCAACCAAAGCACTGCAAAGTCGACTCATTCCAATTTTTAATAGAACGATTCCATTGGCTGGGAAAAAGAGTGTCAGTTTCAGGAATGATTTGGCAGGTGCAGGAAAAACCTCAGCACTCTAGGGCCTCAGACAGATGCAGATCCTTTCAAGTGGCGCTGAGTGTTGTGATAAAGCAGTTTTCAAAAAGGAGCTGTAATGCAATCTTTTAGTCCCCCACCTCCCCCCAACTACACTTCCAAACTCCCAATTGGGCTTGTCACCTGCCCTGCCACCACCTTCTTTTCCTCCTTTTCATTGGAAGAAAGATTGTATTTCACTTGAGTTACTCCAACCAGATTTCCTGGACTGGCTACCAAGGACATCTCTGGTGGTTTTAAATCCTGCACACAGTTGTGATAAAAGTGAAGGGGTAAGGGTGAAGAGTGCCATTTTAGGTGATCACCAGTAAGTCTGAGAGTTGTGGTGCTCTCCAAATCACTATATCAACATTCATTAACGATGTGCTTACAAGTCATCCTGCTAGGTACTTCTGAAGTGTAAAGTCCCAGCACTGGGGAAAACAGTCACCCCAAAGAATGGTAGAGAGAAGATGGGATGAAGGAAGGGAGGTCTCTTGCCTACCTGGCTGAGACAGAGCTATGCCCATCTTTCCTAGGCACTGTCCTGGGATCTCTTACCAATCCTACCTGACGGCCACACTGATTTCTAAATAAAAGGCCACGAGTGGGGCCATCACCCTCTCACAGGGCCTAGATTGCTCAGAGATATCCATATGCACAGGTGTCAGCTTGATCCCTAGGCCAACCTCCCTGGGCAGCACCACGGTGGGTGGGATGGCAGAAAGTTCTTCAGGTTGAAAGTCTTTCAAAACAGATTATCATGTCTGATAATCCCGTGTTTGGGTTTCCATGACAATGGATCTTCCTGCAGTTTTTCCAGCCTGGTTAAAACTTTTAAAATGAATACATGCAAAATCAAAATATGGCCTTGCCTGCCTTCACCAAGAAAGAGGGTGGGATTTCATCCCACTTCCCACCTTTCCTCCACCAACAGGCTTACATCTGTTTGTTTCTATTTCTTTAAATTTTTTTTTAAAGTAGTAAAAGTAATACACACGGAGTGTGTTCGTTTCCTGTTACTATTGTGCAAATGACCACGAACTGAGTGGCTTGAGACAACACAAACTTACTATCTTCGGGTTCTGCAGGTCAGAAGTGCAAAATGAATCTCAGGGGCTAAAATCTAGGTGTCAGCAAACCTGTATTCCTTTTGGAGACTGTAAGGGAGAATCCTTTTTGCTATGTTTTCCAGCTTCTAGAAGGCTCCTCGGCTCCTGGCTGCTTCCTCCTCAAGATCTGTCGCTTAATCACATCTGCGAAGTCCCTTGTGCCATGTACATACAGTACCATAGTCCCAGGTTCCAAGGATGAGGAAATAGACATCCTTGGGGATCACGTTGCGTCTACCACACTTATTAAAAAGATAATAAGTAGTATAGAGAACATAAAATAAAAAGTCAAATCGTGCCCCAAGTAATTTTTAATTGCGTCTGTGTACATCCCTGAAACTGTACCTCTTGGAGGAAAAAATTCCAAGCATCAAGGCCAATGGAATCCCCCCACTTACCCCAGCAACTACTCAAAATTGGCTCACGTTTTAATTTGCCTCATAGAGACCTGTGACCTCCTTGGATAGAGGCCCTTCTGGCAAATTACAGGAGAAATCAAAACACAACTCCCAGGGCTAGAGCCCTCTGGGCACTTGAAGTGTGGGCCATGCCCAGTTAACAAGGACAGACATTAGCAGTCAGGCCATTTCTAACTGGAGTTTGTCTCCACAAAGAACATAAGCGAGTTTACTTCTCCTAAAAGACTTTTTGCCTCTGTGGTATGAATGGTTCTGAGAAACGAACCCTGAGGCCTAATTTTATGGGAGGGAAGGGCTTGTTTAAATAAGAACATTCTGCCACAGTAACATGACTAAGAAACTATGTAAGTAGAAAGCCCTGGGGCGCCCTCCCCCGATGCAGCGGAGCCCGGTGATCTGGGCAAAGTGTGTAGACAGATCTTGTTATCTTGAAAGTGAGCTCGGGAATATTGCCCAAATAGGAGGCGAAACCATCTTGGGCTGAAGCCATACCCTGAGATTGCAGAGTATTACTTTAGAATGTTGACTGCATTTTAACGTGAAAAGTTTGTTAAGCTATCATTAATGGGCTTGGCAATCACAGATTTGCTTGATTCAAAGAATGGCTTTCGAACGATCCCAATTTAAAATCTTGTAATCCCAATGAACAATCCCTAAAACGTGGAGTTACTCGTACTGTGGCACGAACAATCCGAGGCTGAATGTAGGTTCTCTCAAGAGAATAAAAAGGATGACGTTCAAAAAACATGAATTCTGAAACCAAGGACAGTTACAGACAGCAAACAGCGGTCTCAATTTTAGTGAGCTAATGAATGTGAAAGCATTTCAGAATATTACTTATCTGTGTGTCCAAACGAGATGAGAACAGGGTATTGAAGAGATATCTGCACTCCCATGTTCACTGCAGCATTATTCACAATGGTCGAGATATGGAAATATCCTATCAACGGATGAATGGGAAAAGGAAATGTGGTGTATTTATGCACAGTGTGATATTATTCAGCGTGGAAATAGAAGGAAATCCTCCCATTTGCAAGAACATGGATGGATCTTGAGGGTATTAGGCTGAGTGAAATAAATCAGACAGAAAAAGACCAATACTGTACGATCTTATGTATATGTGGAATCTAAAAAAAAAAGTCGAACTTATAGAAATAGAGAGGAAATTGGTGGTTACCAGGGCCTGGGGGGAGGGGGAAAAGTTGGTCAAAGGGCACAGACTTCCAGTTATAAAGTAGATAGGTTCTGGAAATCCAATGTACAGCATGGTGATTATAGCTAACAATACTGTATTATGGGGCGCCTGCGTGGCACAGCGGTTAAGCATCTGCCTTCGGCTCAGGGCGTGATCCCGGCGTTATGGGATCGAGCCCCACATCAGGCTCCTCCGCTAGGAGCCTGCTTCTTCCTCTCCCACTCCCCCTGCTTGTGTTCCCTCTCTCGCTGGCTGGCTCTATCTCTGTCAAATAAATAAATAAAATCTTTAAAAAAAAAACAATACTGTATTATGTCCTTGAAACTTCCTAAGAGTAAATCTTAAAAGTTTTTACCACACACACAAAGTGGTAGAAGTGACAGAAGGGGACCTTACTGTGGTCCTTATCTCACAATATAGAAGTGTATCAAAATCTTTAAAAAAAAAAAAAAAAGGGGGCGCCTGGGTGGCACAGCGGTTAAGCGTCTGCCTTCGGCTCAGGGCGTGATCCCGGCGATCTAGGATCGAGCCCCACATCAGGCTCCTCCGCTGTGAGCCTGCTTCTTCCTCTCCCACTCCCCCTGCTTGTGTTCCCTCTCTCGCTGACTGTCTCTATCTCTGTCGAATAAATAAATAAATAATCTTTAAAAAAAAAAAAAAGAAGTGTATCAAGTCATCCCATCGCACACCTTAACCACATGCAATTCGATATGTCATTATATTTCAGCAAAACTGAAAAAAAAAAAAACTCCTATCGGTCTCTGGTTCTACACTTTCAACACCCTCCTTTCCCTGCCAAGTCTCCCTTCTAGTATTTCTGGAAAAGCCCAGAGGGTGTAACTCAGAATTCACACCCATCTGCCCACGTTGCTTTCTTTTCTTCTGCTCTGACCTTTGCCAGGTGATATCATCAGTAGCTACCTGGCCGTGCAAACGTTTTCACAGAGGTTGTCACATCTCCTTCTGGCACCGTGATCTGAGATACTCAGGAGAATGCCCCCTCCACTCATTTCCCCCTCAGCTTTACTGAGATATAATTAACATATAACATTGTGTAAGTTTAAGGTGTATAACATGTTGATTTGATACCTTCATATATTGCAAAATAATTACCCCCGCGGCTATGGCTAACACCTTGATCACATCACGTAATTACCATATGCTTTCCTGTATAGTTCAGGTGAGAACATTTCAGATCTACTCTCTTAGCAGCTTTTAAGTATATAATACAGTATCATTAGCTATAATCACCGTACTGTACATTAGATCCTCAGAACTCATTCATCTTTGACCTGGAAGTTTGTGCCCTTTGACCAGCATCCCCTCACTTCTCTCAACCCCCAGACCTGGCAACCACCATTATACTCTCTATGAATTTGGCTTTTTTTAGACTTCACCGTTAAGTGAGATCATACAGTATTTATCTTTCTCTGTTTGACTTATTTCACTTAGCATACTGCCCTCGAGGTCCATCCATGTGCTATCACACATGCCTGTCTTTCTCATGACTGAACAGTAATCTGTTGTATGTACACACCACATCTTCTTTATCCATTCATCTTTGGATGGACACTTAGCTGTTTCCATATCTTGGCTGTTGTGAACAATGGTGTGATAAATGTTCCTCCCCCGTCCACCTGTAGATGTCTACTTGTTCAGCGGGTAGCAAAGCAGTTGCTTGTATGCTGTCTTACAGAGGTTTAGTTATGTTTATTTATAGTTCCTGTCATCCAGAATAGAGTTCAGAGGGCTAGGCCAGGAGACAATTCCCCCAAACATACTGTTTTCAGAAGTGCCCCAACCTCTAAGGTAACTTGTATTACTTGGAGTCCTTCTCTTCACTCAAACTCATACAGCGGACTTCTGGTGGAAAGTTCCTACACTGATGTCTCCCTTGTCACCCTGACCCTTCTCCTGGTGGCACCCTCAGCCTTTCCGCTCACTTCAAAATGTGGTAGTAATGGTTTTGAGCAGGAATTGGCCAACTATGGCCCCCGGGCCAACAACAACACACAACCTGTTTTTGTACAAGCTTCAAGTTAAGAATGTTTTCTACATTTTTAAAGGATTGAAAAAGTAAAAAACAAAGATTATTTCATGACACATGAAAATCATATGAGATTCAAATTTCACGTCTACAAATAAAGTTTTATTGGAAAACGGCCCCATTCATTTGTTCACGTATTGTCTATGGCTATTTTCCTGTTCTAATTACAGAGTGGAGTGGTTGCAACAGAGACCAGATGGCCTGAAAATCTAAAATATATATATGGGCCCCTTATAGCAACGGTTCACTGACTCCTGGTTCAGAGCATGGACCCTGGAGCCAGTCTGCTCAGGGTTTGAATTTCGTTCTGACACTAACTTATGATGTGGGCAATATCTTAGCATGTTCTGGGCCATGCTTTCCACATTTGTAAGGGGGGAGGATGAAAATAGTTTGATTTATCTCATTAGCTTGTGTGAGGATTAAACAAGTTGATTTAGAATAGTGCCAGGCACAGGCCGTGAATATTAATTATTATTGTTACACTACAGCTGGTAACCATGGAAAATCTATCTGGTGTTAAATAAAAATTCTAGATCGAATGTGTGTTTCTTAACTGACCATGAAGTAATAGGAAGACAAATCTGCTGACTATGACAGTCACTTAAACAATATAGTCACAGTGTCACTGTTACCAAGCGGCTGCAGAATGAAACTTCACTCTTGTCCCAAATAAAGGTCAAATTTAGGCATTTAATTTCCTGGTTTCCTACAGCGTCCAGGAATCTCAGCAACCAAGTGGTTTTCTTTTGTTTATTTTATTTTGAAGAAGGTTGAATAAAACTTTCCATTTTTTAATGGTCCTCTATAGTAATTTTTCCATGTAAAATATAATTTTATATAGTTGTATTATGGCATATACAATTTAATTATTTTTTACTTAAGCTTACATTATAATTTTTTCACATTGCTTCTTAGTTCCCACCATCTCTTGTTTTAAAGAGTTTAAGGAAGACAGATTTTCAAGTTCATATAGGAACTTTTCAAGATACATCTATAAGCAAAGTTTTGAAAACTCAGGTGGTTTTCATTGCTTCTCACCTACGTATTGATCCAATTTTCATCAGACTGATGACTTTGAATTGCTCATGTCATTGGTTTCTCCCAAAGGTGATCTTGGAGCATATTTCGATATTTGCAGCAACGAGCATTCGTTTTAGAGGGTTTTTTTTTTTTTTTTAGATTTTATTTATTTATTCGACAGAGATAGAGACAGCCAGCGAGAGAGGGAACACAAGCAGGGGGAGTGGGAGAGGAAGAAGCAGACTCCTAGCGGAGGAGCCTGATGTGGGGCTCGATCCCACAACGCCGGGATCACGCCCTGAGCCGAAGGCAGATGCTTAACCGCTGTGCCACCCAGGCGTCCCAGCAACGAGCATTCTAGAAACAAACTAAAGGCTTTTTGCTGTATTCATGAAGAGGGTTCCCAAGCATAAATCTTGCAGCGATGGGGATGAGGATATGACTGGCATTAGAACACCGACCATCATTTCTCACTCAGCAGAGAAACAGGACCTACAAAGCCACATGGCAGAGGCAAGAACAGACCCAAAGATGCTTACCAGACAAATCATTTGGGGGGCAAAGAGTAGATAGTGAGTTTGTAGGGTACATTTTTTAAAAAAATTGCTCCTAGGGGTGTGGAGGTCAGTTCCTTCGTCCCATTTGGCTCACAGGTCCCAAATAACCATGCATCGCCCTGCACCTGACCTACATACAACCACCTTGTCCTAAAGCATTTGCCCTTGAAAGACCTTAAAGTGGTGGTTAGAGCCAATTACGTTTTTCCTCTATTTTGGGGGGGGTGCATTCTAGCAGCTACATTCACTCATATGTAGGCTCAAAGAATGAGCCTCTTCTACCTAGAAAAAAAAAGAGACGCTTTTTAAGCAGAATCCATAACTTCCCTCAGAGAAGCAATCAAGTCAGCGCAAAATAAACCTGGTAATCAATGGAGGAAGTGAAGCTCTTGCCAGTTACCCTCACATGCATCTATTCTCTTAGGCATTGTAAGGGATAGCCACAATTTTCATGTCAAACTAGCCTCCAAATTCATGTATCCTCATTTCTTTCTCCAAGGCACCTTCAAGCAGAGTGTGCTGGTGCATAAATATGTTTGTATTTGTGTAGATTTTGGAGTCTGAATATCTCTGGTTGTGAGGTATGCTTACTGTTTCTTCTGAAAAGATATCAGAGGAAAGAGCAAGTGGTATTTCTGGGAATCCTGCTCTTATTCCACCCACCCATCTAGTTGACTCCCTAATTCTCAGCCTCATTTTAATAAAAGACATTGAGTAGCTCTGCGTTTATGATTTAAATGGACTTTCAAATTGGGATTTAACCATCTGATATAACAAAGTGGGCGGACTTCAGTCTTCAGAGGAAAAAGAATAAACATACCGAAAGCTGTAATTAAAATTTTGCCTTTGCCTCCAACCCTCTTCATGCAACTATTGTCAAACTTGAAATATCCAGTGCCCAAATTCCAACCTCAGGTTTTACAAAAAGTGGTAGGGGGTGGCAGCTGAAAACATTCCAGAAAAGGCAGCTGAAATGATTTTGGTAGAAATCCAGATCCTCCGGATGAGCATGAACACGCTGATGTGTATTAAATTCAGAATGTACCGGAGGTTAGAGACCATTGGTCAATTTCCTTGAACAGAGGGGGTTAAAATAACTTTGTGAAGCCCGCATTCTAGAACGCAAATGCTTCAGCTCCTAACGGTCCACGTGGAGGCATCACCGAGGAAGGTATGACCAAGTAGGCCCTAAAGAAATAAGAAAGAAAAACTTCAATACAGAACAATTGGGTATATTTACCAGTTACTCAAGCCCCCAACCTTAGAGTCATCCTTGACCCATCTTGTCTCTCACACCCAGGGATGAGATCCAAGGTCTCTGGGGCCTGAAGCATATATAGTAAAGATCTTAAGAAAAGACACACACACACACACACACACACACACACACACACACACACACGGGTTTTTTTTTTCTTTGCAAACTTTCCAGAAACATAAGCTAATGAAAGTGTCCAGAAGCCTCACAGTAAATTCCCCTCTGTGCACACTGCCCTCCTGTTGGTTCTGCCTTCAGTATATGTAAGAATCCAGCCTCTTTTCCATCTCTCCCCTACCATCCTGGACCCAACTACTTTCATTTCTTGCTTGAACTACTGAAATATTACTATGTCTTCCCTTGGGCCTTTGTAGTCTGTTCGTCCCACAGGCAAGCAAATTAGATTGTGTCCTCGGTTGGCTTAAAACCCTCCAACTTCGTCTTCTGTTGTACTCTGTAAGTCCTTACAGTGCCTTTCAGGGTGCCACTCTATCTGGCCACCTTGTGCCTCTTGGACCAAGTTTGCTCCTCACTCACCTCTTACCGACCAGGATTCCTTGCAGTTTTGGGAACCTGCTAAACATGCCTCCAGGCTTCTGCATTTGTCATTCCTGATATCCAGAATACTTTCCCCTGGAATCCATACTTCTGTCTGGTCTTACACTTCAATGTCACCTTCGCAGACCACCCAGTATAAAACAGCAGCAGCCTGTCCCCCCAGACATCCTCTCTTCCCTGCTTCGCATTTGTCTCTACATGCTCAGCGTCATGTGGCATATCTTTGTTTGTTTTACTCTCCTCTTCCAGACTGCAGGCTCTATGACGGTAGGGATTTTACTGTATTCACTGCTGCGATCCATTCTTACAACAGTGCCTAACGTTTGTGGAAAGAAGAGATTATCTAGCCTGGGTCATTAGGTTAATCATGATGTCATTGGCAGGGAAAGAAAAAATATATTCAGGGAGATGGTGGAATGCCTTCATGCCTTCTGGATGTTAAGTCTAAAGTGACAGATTCTTAAATTATCACTACATGCTGTAAATAAATACCTATTTTTAAGATTTTTTTTAAATTTATTTATTCGACAGGGTAGAGACAGCCAGTGAGAGAAGGAACACAAGCAGGGGGAGCGGGAGAGGAAGAAGCAGGCTCACAGCAGAGGAGCCCAATGTGGGGCTCGATCCCATAACGCCGGGATCAGGCCCTGAGCCGAAGGCAGACGCTTAACCGCCGTGCCACCCAGGCGCCCCAATAAATACCTATTTTTGATGGAGAAGAAAGTGAGTGCTAGGAGTAACCCACCTAGAACAGGACCTTTTTTTTACATTTTTTATTTTATTTTTTAAATATTTTTTTATTATGCTAGTCACCATACAGTACATCCCTGGTTTTTGATGTAAAGTTCGATGATTCACTAGTTGCGTGTAACACCCAATGCACCATGCAATACGTGCCCTCCTTACTACCCATCACCGGTCTATCCCATTCCCCCACCCCCCTCCCCTCTGAAGCCCGCAGTTTGTTTCTCAGAAGTTGTGGTCCATACACACGTAGTAAAAGGGAGTGAAACTTGACTGGAGAATTCGTGCATTGTAACTTTAGTAACTTTTGTAAAACCAGATATGAAATTAAAAAAAAAAAAAGCATGAGAGACTATAGACTCTGAGAAACTTTTTTTTTTTAAATTTCATATCTGGTTTTACAAAAGTTACTAAAGTTACAATGCACGAATTCTCCAGTCAAGTTTCACTCCCTTTTACTACGTGTTTATCTTTCTTTCATGTTCCAAATAGGCAAGGAAAATTTCACAGACTGCAAGGACAAAACAATTTCTTTCAAGAGGTATTTTCTCAAACCGTGAACACAAATCGGCTGGTCATTTACTCTGAGATTTTACTTCTGTGGGTCAGGTAGCAAAACGTCCCTCACCTTCACTCCTCAACTGGGGGTCTCTAATCCCATCTTCATTTCCCAGGTCTCTCCAGGAGGAAGTGAGTTCCAGGAGGGGTTTCAGAGGGCTCCAACAAGAGCCTTCTGCAGTTCAAAGGAGCAGTCCCTGGATTTGGCTGTTGGTCAAAGGATGCAATCAGTGAAGGAGAGAAGACTGGACGTGCCCTGTCCCCGTCTCCGCCTCCGCGGGGATGCTCTTTAGGCTGCTGGTCTCTTGGAAAAGGGGGGTCTTGGGGCGAACTTTCCCCTGGAGCATAAGGGTGTGCATTTCTCCAGCTGGGGAGGAGTGCCGGTGTTTGGGGGGTACAGGATGTCCAAGTTAAGGCTCTCTAAAGAATTTTTCCCAACGGATCTCCCCCAGGAAACTGACACTTCTGAGGAGCTTTTCTCCCTCGCATCAGGTCTCTATTTACCCGAAGAGTAAATGAGCCTGTTTTGAAAGCTATAAAAGGTGGCGCGGGGGGATCACGTCTGCCCTGGAGTCCGGCTTCCGGCTCTCTCAGTGTCAGTTAAAGCTCCAGGGGGTGAACGCAGTTGTCAACTGCTCATTCATTCAACAAATATTTATTGAGCGCCCGCTGAGTGCCAGGCACTGGGGGTGCCAGGGCCCAAGAAGCAACTTAAGAATTTATACTCGTTCCCCCAGAGGCACGGCGCGCAGTGGGAGCGACCCCGCACTCCTCGCCCACCCGCAGCTCGCCTGGGTGTGTCCCGCGCCTCCAGCGCTGCCCTCCCGACGCCCCCCGGGATCCAACCTCGAGGGTTTAACCCGGGGGAGGAAGGCGGGGGGGGGGGGGGGGGCGGCGCCAAACACTCAAAGGAAAAAAACCTGAGCCCAGTCGGCCCTGGGAAGCCGCTCCCGGGAAGTATGCGAGGCGAACCCAGGAGAGCGCAGCGCCCCGGGGCGGGCGGGAGAGGCCGGCGCCCGCGGGTCGGGGCGGGGAGGCGGCCCCGGCGGGAGGAGGGCGCGGCCCGCGGCAGGGGCTGGGGCCGCGCCGCAGGGAGGGGCGCGCGACTGCGGGGCTGCCCGGCCCAGCAGGTGACCGCGGGCCGGGGCGGAGCAGGAGCAAATCCGCGCGCGCGCGCGGCGCGGCGGGGAGACGGCTCGCGGGGTCGGCGAAGTTTGCCGGAACACGGCGGAGGAGCCCGAGCCGTGCAGGAGCGCGGCACGGCGGCTGCCGGGGACGCAGGAGCTGTAGCCGCCGCAGCCGCCGCTGCGGGGCGACGTCGCCGCCATGGCCAGCTGGATCCCGACCAAGAGGCAGAAGTACGGGGTTGGTGAGTGCTCGCCCCACCCCGCCCGCGCCCTGCTGCCGCGAAGTTCGCGGGAGCGGCCCTGCCTTGCGCAGAGTTGGGTGGCGGACGCCGGGCCGCTGGGTACCCGCGCTGCCCGGCACCGGTTTCGGCTCCCGCTGCCCTCGCGGGCTCAAGCAGAGCTCAACTCCCGCAGCGGCAGTTCCCGGTTGGGGACGTCCCTCCGGGTTTGGGGAATCCGAGTGCACTCGGGCTCCGGGACTGGTAATTGGGCTCCAGAACCCAGAGCTCCAGCGCTTTGCATGGTGGGAACGTCAAAAGATGAGCGCTCGCTTGCTATTCATTCATTTGGGGCACCGGGCCTGGGTGCTCGCCTTTCTCCTCCCCATCCTTGGGGTTTCATTGAGTAGTTGTAATCGGCCGCCGTCGGCGGATTGCGGGTTGCCGCTCGCGGACCCGGGGCTTTCTGACTTCCCTCTTCCTGGGTTCTCTCTGATGTCCCAAAGTGAGGGCTTGGCGGGAGAAAGCCGCCCGCCCCCCTTTCCTCCCAGGGACTGGGACCCTGCTAACAGTTATAAACTGAATGGGAAACTGAAGTCGTGGGGTGGAGGTGATGGAAGAGACATGAAGTGTGTGACCAGGCAACGGGGGTGGTTGCGCCGGGGGCTGATTGTGCAAACACCCTCGTCGCTAACGGAGCGTGTATGAGACAGTGTAAGACTGCCTTCCGAGCCCCGAGTTTCGTCGTGGGATAACATGAGGATATTTTGTTAAGAAAACTGTGACAGGTCCTGGCCAGGCCCTTGGCATTCCTAGCAGCCCTCCTGGAAGAACCCCCACCACCCGCGGAGGGATTGTTGTTGTGTTGTTTTGCATCGGAAACACTGGATGTGCCTGGTTTTGACCCGGGTGAAAAACCATGGCCCTTGCACCTTTTAACCAGGAGCGAGGTTGCAGAGGTCTCCTGGAAAGACTGCCTTAAGTCCGGCGATTACAAGGGCAAGTAGACTTCCCGGCGGTTCCCTAGAATGAACAACAGTTGTGTGTGTTGAGAATTTTATCACTTCCTCTCAGGTTCATTCATTGGGCCCATTTGTAATTTAATCTTTTACTCTCGTCCCTTTCCTGCCCCCATTTTCCCTCCGGGCTTGAGTTAGAAGGAGTGGTCCCTGAACCTCTTCGGTGCTTCTGCGTTTTCTGTCAGTGGAGTTCTTTCAGAGATACTCTTAACATCCTCTGGGTGCTTTTTACCTCTGTAACCGCGAGTCAGTTAAACCAACAACCAGACCCTTTTACATTTACTATAGTATTCTTGATTGTGACCCTTTATGTATGTATGTATCTGTGTATATAATAATATATATTGTATATACATAATTCCTTGTTTTCCCTCTGCTCCAAAAAGCTTGTTTCCTCTTAAATTTTATTTAGAATCCTTGCACTCTCCTGTGGCTACAACTCAGAAATGAGTAGGCGTTTCTTCTGCCTCAGACTACCTGGTCCTGGGGCTTCAGGCAGGTGCCAGCACTAGCCAGTAGTTATGGAAGTGAAATGGTCTAAGATAGAGGGAATCCATTTCTTTATTTTTGAGCATTTCAGAGTACTACTAAATTAAAGCATATTTAGCAATGCCTAATCATTAATTACTACTTACAAAGTTTAATTTTATCAGTTTTAATTTTAACAGGATCCAAAACTATTATGACTTTTGTGTAGTTAATGCAAGCATACCCCCAATATGGTTTTAATTGCCATAGTCATAGGAGCAAGTATGACATGTTTTCTTTTTAATATACTTTTTTTTTTCTATTCTGGGGTCAGGTTCCCCCGTTATTTATCATCAGTCGAGAAAGGTATTTGAATTACATTTCCAGGGCATAGGCGGTAGCAAAATGGCCCCAGGATGTAATTTGGCACACTTATTTTACTAGACACAATAGATTCTGATTAATCTTGGCTTGACAAAAGGACCCACTGTTAGGACAGATTAGCTGAGGAGATAAATCACCATTGTTTTTTTTTTTTTTTAAGATTTTATTTATTTATTCGACAGAGATAGAGACAGCCAGTGAGAGAGGGAACACAAGCAGGGGGAGTGGGAGAGGAAGAAGCAGGCTCATAGCAGAGGAGCCTGATGTGGGGCTCGATCCCAGAACGCCGGGATCACGCCCTGAGCCGAAGGCAGACGCTTAACCGCTGTGCCACCCAGGCGCCCCAACCATTGTTTATCCCTAAAACTCACTGTTGTTCCTAACACCTCCCTGCTTGGAAGCCTTCATTGGCCTACAGGGTAAAGTCTAAATTGAGCCCAATTTTCAAGGTTAAGATAATCTGGTTCAACCTATCTCCACCAACCTTATCTTTCCTGGCTTCTTTCTTGAACTCACCAGTGCCGACACTGCCCTTCCTTGCTCTTGCGCCATGTGCAATGGCGAGTCTCTCCTTTGAGACTTTGCTCTCTTGTGCCTGTCCCCTGTCCAGAGTGCCCTCCCACTTCTCCATCCCCCCAATCCGGCCTTTTCCTCAGGGCTCAAATCCATTGCCATTACTTCCCCAGATTTGGTATGAACCAGACCTTCCCAAACCTTTACGCCTGTCCTCACAGTCACTACATTGTGCCATCCTTTGTTACTTACCCTTTTATCCTTGGGTTCACTGAATCAGGTTATGGTTCTGTATTCCTGTCACAGTACTAGGCATAGAGCGTGTCTTCAGTAACCGCTTGTCCTTGGTGTTGAGGTGACATTCTAAAGCCCTAACCTAATTTCTGTGATGATTTAATGCAGTTCCTCTCCCACCCCCCCAACCCTCCATTCACCACCATTTGAGTTTTATTTTGTTTAGTTAAGTGCAGAAAGTGAGAGCCTTCACTCTGTCTTCATCTTTGCAAGTAAAAAGAGACAGAGAGAGAGAGAGAGAGAGAGAGAGAGATGTGCTGTTGAGAAAATAAGGAAGCATAGAGTAGAAAGACTCACTTAAACAGAATTAGGAAAATTGGCTTGTTGGACTTTTGGGGGGATAGTAATCACTTACGAGTGTCTGTTGGTCAGATTGCGTTTCTGGGTGAAGGAAGCCATATGGTAGCCATTTTGAAGCATTTCAATGACTCACAGCTACTCTGTGTGAGGGTAGGGCTTTGATCTCAATTTGAATTTTGCTAAGTGAAGCTAGCAGTCTCTACTCATATTATCTTGGTGCCACTATTGGTTGCTCCTGACGTAGCCCAGATTTTTCTATGGGGACTGAGATGCAATCTGTCTGGGCTTTCTTGGTTATTAAACATAGCTGTGTTGGCTCAATCTCTAGCATTTAGAAGGGCCTAAATGACCCATGTGTGTTATCTGTGTTATCAAGGGAAAGAAGCAGTAGATTTGCTTCTTTAAAGTTCTAGTCCATTCGTATCCCAGTGTGAAGTGCTCCCTGCCAAGTGCTTAGAATAAAGTGCTCTTCCTATAGCCATGGAAAATTCCCTTTCCTCCTTCCTTTTTCTTCTTTCTTTCTTTCTTTCTTTCTTTCTTTCTTTCTTTCTTTCTTTCTTTCTCTTTCTTTCTTTCTTTCTTTCTTTCTTTCTTTCTTCTTTACTTTCTCTCTTTCTCTCACTCTTTCTTTCTTTCTTGATTTTTTTCTGTTTGAGGATATGAGGGTACAATCACTTTTATTTAGATTTAAAGCAAATGTTAGTGGTATATATCCAGGTTACTCTTCTGATGATTGGAAACATTTATGTTTAAGTCTGCACCCAAACAAGCTATTTATATCAATAACAGCCCCAGACTATGTTGATGGTTGATTTTTTTTTTTTGCAAAATAGTTCATTATTGCTTATTTGTGATCTCTACTGTTATAATGTGATAAAAGATAGTGTGGGAGAATCTTTGCTTTCTGTTTGATTCTGCTAGGCCCCATTAATCTGAATGCATTTAGCTTGGTAGAGTAGATTCTCGAATGCTGGTGTAAAAATTGAAAGCAGACCCTTGTAGCTCTTTGTTAATGCATTCAGGTGTGCTGTGGGTTCCCGTCCAGCTCTTGGGGGGAGGATCTCAGAATAATCTCTAGTATTACTAGTCCAGTGTCCCTTTAAAGAGAAGAACTTAGTGTCTAAAGAGGTAAAGTGAATTGCTTAACACAAGGTAATCTTTTGACTACATGAACTCCCTTGGTCATCTGGTTAAGCCAGTGGATCCCTTCCTTAGAATAATGATTTTAAATACACAAAGTCAACTCTGAAGGATTGAAAATGAAACCCAGTTGTATTGAAATACAGCTGTCAAGATATTTTTCAAAATTTGTGATATTGTAATATACGTGCTTATCTGTGCACTAGATACCAAGATCTCCTGGCAGGTCTAATAACTACAGTACTTTTGAATTAGTGATGAGCATGTATGATTTTCTTAAGATATCTGCAGTAACTGTGAAATGATATGAAAATACCTATGATTTCAGTTTGGTACAAGTGGGGGTCTATTGCCTGTTGTCATAATTAAGGTACATGCTGAGGGTTAGAAAATAGAGATGTATTTTTTTCCCTTTTCAAGTCCATGGATCTCTGAATTTGAGCACAGACTAAAAATCCTTGGCTGAAGATCACACGGCAGATTAATTACTGAACCAGAGTAAGCAGCAGTAGTAAGTAACCCTTGTTGATCAGCTGTCTACAGAGGCAGGGTGCTGCTAGATATTGTACAGCTGATGAAGAAGTCTTTGCCCTAATGTGTTCTTGTTCTAATAACATCGAGGCTAAGAACAAAGGGCAGAGAGAAGTAATATTTATTATGAATTTACTTTGTTTTACAAAACCCTTTAATTCAGTATGTTCCAGGTACATGTGGGGGTTGTGGAGACATTTTCAGTGAGCCCATGAGATTGAAAACTTTTTTGGCTATGATGCTAAGATGTTATCGGCCTGTTTCACTCTACCCTCTCTTGAGTATATGGTTTCCCAGAGCCTGCATGAAGTGTGATATCACAGCAGATTGAACGCCGAAGTCGATGGGAGAACCCAGTTGCCTTTCATGAAGGTAGACATTAAAGAGATTTACGAAGATGCAAAGCAGTGCCTCTCCTAAGTGGTTTTGTTTGGAGAAGTGTTTTTTTTTTTAATGATTTTTTATTAGATTATGTTAGTCACCATACAGTACATCCCCGGTTTCCGATGTAAGGCTCGATGATTCATTAGTTGTGTATAACACCCAGTGCTCCATGCAATACGTGCCCTCCTTACTACCCATCACCGGTCTATCCCATTCCCCCACCCCCCTCCCCTCTGAGGTCCTCAGTTTGTTTCTCATAGTCCATAGTCTCTCATGCTTCATTCCCCCTTGTGATTACCCCCCCTTTCTTTATCCCTTTCTTCCCCTACCGATCATCCTAGTTCTTATGTTCCATAGATGAGAGAAATCATGTGATAGTTGTCTTTCTCTGCTTGACTTATTTCACTTAGCATTATTGGAGAAGTGTTTTTATTTGGAAAAATACATATTCACAAAAAACATGCATTGGGTTTATTATGATTATTTTATTATTTATTTAAATTTTTAAAAACTTTTATTATTTGAGAAAGAGTGTGCAAGAAGGGGGAGGAGCAGAGGGAGAAGAACGAGCAGACTCCACCCTGAGCATGGAGCCCAAGGTGGGGCCTGATCACAGGACCCGGAGATCATACCCTGAGCTGAAATCAAGAGTCGGTCACTCAACCAACTGAGCCACCCAGGTGCCCCATGATTATTTTATTTTTAAGATTTTATTTATTTATTTGAGAGAAAGAGAGCACAAGTGGAGGAGGAGGGGGGTAGGGGGGAGGGGGAGGCAGAAGCAGACTCCCTGCTGAGCAGGGAGCCCCCTACGAGGCTCCATCCCAGGACGCCAAGATCTTGACCTGAGCCAAAGTCAGCTGCTTAACTGACTGAGCCACCCAGGCGCCCCTATTATGATTATTTTAAATTAGTTAAGTAAAAAAGTATAAAATGTCTCAGTTTTACTTTCTAATATGGTAAATAGTGACAGATGGAACCCAGATAAACAAAATCTCTTTGAGAGTCTCGTAACTTTTAAGAGTATAAAGGGGTTCCAAGACCAAAAAGTTTCAGCTTTGCTTCTCTACCTGCTATTTCATTAAATTGAGATAATGCTGTAGTTCTCATCTATCGTCCCCTTTCCCAGATAAGACAACTGAGGCTCACAGAGGGTACGTTTTTCATCTATGGCTGTATAATCTTACTCTCAAGCCAAAACTCTACTCCATATGTTTCCCCAGACTTTAGTTGTTCATTGTCACCTTGATCTCTGCCGTGTCCAGGTGACCTTGTGAAGCAGCTTCATGCCTGATTCCAACCCGTTTGCCTGGTCTGTTTCCTAGTTCATCTTCTATGTTGCGACCTTTTTTTTTTTTTTTGTCTTTACTGAAAACAATTATTGCAAAAGAAAATCCTACATTCCTACCACTAAAGGAGAACCAGTATCACATGTCATAGGAAAGAGCAACTATAAAAATAACACCAACAAAAATAAAACAGCAGTGTACTGGAGTCTGGCTAGAATCTGGTACCTGTCAAGCCATTTCTCTATTAAAGAGCAAGGATGATGCCCAACTCCAGCGTTCTCTCTGTTGTAATGTAGATCCCTGTGATTGGTGGAAGTTAATATTCTGTAAAGTAGCTGGGAACACTGACTTAGGGAATACTGAGCCATCGCTCCTAGGCGAAATTCAAGGTCAGGTTGCTGTGAGCCTCTGGTCACATTTTCATCAACTGGTCAGTACATAACCTTATTTTATGTGTCTTCCGTGTAAGGTTTAAAGACTTTATTTATTTATTTATTTATTTATAAAGATTTTATTTATTTATTTATTTATTTATTTATTTGACGGAGAGAGAGACAGCCAGCAAGAGAGAGGGAACACAGGCAGGGGGAGTGGGAGAGGAAGCAGCAGGCTCCCAGTGGAGGAGCCTGATGTGGGGCTCAATCCCAGGGCTCTGGGGTCACGCCCTGAGCCGAAGGCAGATGCTTAACCACTGAGCCACCCAGACACCTCTTTGGCAGTCCTTCGACATTGGTTTATAGGTAGCATCCAGCATACCTCAGGAATCATGGGCTTTTATTTTTAAGTTTAAAAATGTTATATGCAAGTAATGAATCATGGAACTTTACATCAAAAACTAGGGATGTATTGTATGGTGACTAACATAATAAAAAATATTATTTTTTAAAAAAAGTAAGAGGTTAAAAAAATGTGCTTTGGACATCAGGCGAAGAAATGACTTTGAGGCAGAGATTTGGGTAAGCAAGGGAAAGCAGAGGATGGTTGTGTTAATTTTATTTTTGCAAGTGATGTCCAGGCCGTGTGCTCCGGCAGTCGGGACTCAAACGATTGTCTGAATTACTGGCAGCCAGTTCCCAAGCAAGAGACGAAAGTGGTCTTTGTCTTTCCCAAAGCTCTGTGCCATCGCAAAGCTGCTGTTGTTCCAGTGGCTTTATAGTCATGGATCCACGTTTCCAGATTGTGCCATTTTCTCCTACTTTCCCATACCCCATTAAACTCGGGGACTGCCCATGTCAGATACAGTAGTTGGACCCCTTGGAAGCCCTCTCTCTCTAAGAATCCTAGGCATCCATTCTTTATCTTGTCAAATAACTTGAGGAAAAGAGATCGGAGCAGAGATTCATTCCCTCTTGAAGATAGCTCTTGGCTGACTCAGCCAAGGTGCGTAAGAATGCATCCTGCTGACCGGTTTGTTACATGTGTACCTGGGACAGGATGTGCCGTACTTTGTCTGTACTTTCTCTGAGCCTGGAGTGATAGGGCTCTCCCTCCCCAGACTTTCCTGCTGGAGACTGGTTATAAGTCATAAATCTGAGTTACAGAATCTGACAGCTTTGCCTTTTTGTGTGTAGAATCAAAATATTAAGGGCTAGAGTCTATACGTATCCCTTCATAGCTAACATCCTTGTATATTGGAAAAATATGCCGCAGAGGCATAAAGTGATTAACCAGAGTCATGGGTCTACTAGCAGATTTGTTTCAGCCTATTGTCTTCTGGCTGCTTCCTCTCTCTTTATAACCAGACAGAGCAAGTTTCTTTATACGCCTACTTAGGGGTCTGACAAGTAATTGAACCCCACGCAGTCCTAACGGGAAAATGTCTGTCTTCCCTGGGTTTTTTCTTGGTGGAGGTTTTGTTATAAAGAAGATCCAGCTATCAAATCATCTTCTCCCCCCCCCTTATTGAAATATCATTGACATATAACATGATGGCAAGTTCACTTGTACAGTGTCAAGTGTCTAGAATGTGAAATGATCACCACGTTAAGTCTAGTTAACATCCATAAGCACACATCGTTATAAAGTTTTCCTGGTGATGGAGACCTTTTTTTTTTTTTAAGATTTATTTATTTATTTTAGAGAGAAATAGCATGAGTAGGAGGGGCAGAGGGAAAGGCAGAGGGAGAGAGAGAGTCTCAAGCCGACTCCACACTAAGCATGGAGCCCGATGTGGCTCGATCCCGTGATCCTGAGATCACAGCCTGAGCTGAAACCAAGAGTTGCACGGGTAACCAACTGCGGCACCCAAGCGCCCCGTGATGAGGACTTTTAAAGGCTAATTTCAACTTTCAAATAGACAGTACAGTATTATTAACTGTAGTCATTAGGCTGTACACTACATCCCCAGGACTTACTTATTTTAGAATTGGACTTTTAAAGGCTAATTTCAACTTTCAAATAGACAGTACAGTATTATTAACTGTAGTCACTAGGCTGTACATTACATCCCCAGGACTTACTTATTTTAGAATTGGAAATTTGTACCTTTCGATCGCCACCCATCCCCCACCTCTGGCAGCCACCAATCTGTTCTATCTATGAGTTCCATTTTTGGGGTTTTTTTTTTTTGCTTACAATCCACATGTAAGTGATATCAGACAATATTTGTCTTTCTCTCTCTGTCTTCTTTCACTTAGCATAATCCTGCAAATGGCAGGATTTTCTTCTTTTTTATGGGTGAATAATATTCCGGTGTGTCTGTATCACATTTTCTTTATCCATTCATCCATCAGTGGACGCTTAGCTTGTTTCCAAATCTTGGCTATTTTAAATAATGATGCATGAAACATGGAGGTGCAGCTATCTTTTCAAGTTAGTGTTCCTTTGAATAAATACCCAGAAGGGGGATTGATGGATTAGATGGTAGTTCTATTTTTAATTTTTGAGGAAACTCCATACTGTTTTCCATACTAGCTGCACTAATTTACATTCCCATCAACTGACACAAGACTTTCCTTTGCTCCATATCCTCACTAATACTTGCTTCTTGTCTTTTTAATAATAACGTTCTAAAAGATTTGCGGTGATATTGTGGTTTTGATTTGTGTTTCCCTGATGATTCGTGACATTGGACATCTTTTCATGTGTCTCTGGGGCATGTGTCTTTGGAAAAATGTCTGTTCATATCTTCTTCCCATTTCTAATTTGGATTTTTTTTTTTTGCTACTGAGTTTATGATTTCTTTCTATATTGGATAACTCCTTATCAGATAGGTGATTTGCAGATATTTTCTTCCATTTGGTAGGCTGCCTTTCCGTTTTGTTGACGGTTTTCTTTGCTGTTCACCTTCCCCTTTTTAAGAGTTCTGGGAAGGAAGGATGTTTTGAAGGTTTGAGCCTGCAAAGTAGAAGTCACGCTGTGGGTTCCATGGTGGTCATGTTTCAGGCCTGCTATGGGCCCAGTGGTCTTTGGTCCATGGTATTGACATAATGTCAGTCGCCCAGCACCATGGTATTGAAATAATGTCAGTCGCAAAATTAATAAGTAGTGTGACAGTCTTACAACTTTACAGGCATGTTTGAGAATGAATGTTACTATGGTTTACCGAGTGTTGATGGGTGAAGGAGAGGTCATGTATCGATCATAAAGGATTATAATATTGACCTGGAAGTGAGAGAACGTTGGTCTTTTTTTAGACCTGTATTTTGAGCAAAATAGTGATGCTTTATTCAGAACACTTAAGCTAGGAGAAGTCTGAGCAAGGCTCCCTGCTGTCGTGGGGGATGCCAGTCCTCCTGCACTGTTCTGATGGGAAGGGGCAGTGGGCAGTTCGATACTGGGAGGATATGCTCCCTCATCTCAGGCCGAGAGCTACTGTGGACTTCGTATTGGAACACACTCCTCCTAGAACAGGGCTGGCGTCCGTCTACCTGGTTTCTGAGCTCTCCAGCCAGGCTTTGAGCTCCCTTATGAACAGAAGCAAATAAACAGAGAAGGCTTGCCCCCCACATCATGACAGCGTGATTCATTTTAGTTTTTCCATCTCACAGGATTGTGAGGCATAGTTTCTATGAACTTCCATGCTTGTATATCTTTTCTCAATCAGTGGGTACTCGAAGCATAGTTACACATTTATTGTCTTTGAAAAAGGAATCCAAAGGCTCAGAAAATGTTGGGAACTTTGGTATAAGCGTAATTCTAATGTGCCGTGTCTTATAAGAATACTGTATGTGCCGTATCATTGTGGTCTGAAAGATCCAATTAAAATTGGTATAACCTTGGGGCGCCTGGGTGGCACAGTGGTTGGGCGTCTGCCTTCGGCTCAGGGCGTGATCCCGGCGTTACGGGATCGAGCCCCACATCAGGCTCCTCCACTGGGAGCCTGCTTCTTCCTCTCCCACTCCCCCTGCTTGTGTTCCCTCTCTCACTGGCAGTCTCTATCTCTGTCAAATAAATAAATAAAATCTTAAAAAAAATCTTTTAAAAAAAATAAAATAAAATAAAATAGGTATAACCTCTATCAAATATTGATTTAAAATGCATATACCTTTTGACTTACCAATTCCACTTCTGTGAGTTTATCCTGAAGATACAGTAACACATGTGGGGAATGATATATGGACAAGTGTATTCATTAGAGCATTTTCATAAAAAAATGTGAAAATGTATGTGAGTCAGTGGGGGATGGGTTTAGTAATTTATGGCACATGCATATAAATATCAGGCTCAAACAGACAAAGTGTCTGCTAAAGATGATACTGATGATACTGGCATTTGGTGGTTTAAGGATGATCTCTTCAAAAAATGGTGCCGGGTCAATTGGTTGTGTATATTGAAAAAATGTGCTGGACCCTTGCCTCATGCCAAAAGAATTGATCACTGGACCCCTACTTCATGCCATAAAAAATGATTCCAAAGGTCTGAAAGGTGGAGACTTTCAAAAGAGAGCACAATAGGGGTGTCTGGGTGGCTTAGTCAAGCATCTGACTCTTGATTTTGGCTCAGGTCATGATCTCAGGGTTGTGAGATTGAGCCCTGTGCCCGGCTCTGTGCTAAGCGGGGACCCTGCTTGAGATTCTTTCTCTCCCTCTGCCCCTCCCCCGCTTTCTCTCTTTCTCTAAGAATAAATAAATACATCTTTAAAAAAAAAAAAAAGCAGAGAGCATAAGAGAACATCTTGACCTTGGAATAGGCAGAGATTCTAAAAAGGGACACAAAATACACTAACTTAGGAAAAAAAAATTATACCAAGTCTATTAAAATTAAGAACTTCTGTTCACAGAAAGACACCCTTGAGAGATTAAAATGGCAACCCACAGAAGGAAGAAGACATTCCCAGTACACGTGTCTGACCAACGGATCATATTGCCAACATGTAAAGAACTAGAAATCAGTAAGAGAAAAGAATAACCCAATAGAAAAATGGGCAAAAGACTTGAATAGATTATCATAAAAGATGATAATCCAAATGTCCAGTAAACCTTTGGAAGGTGGCTGCTTTCCATTTGTCATCGTGGAGTTGTAAACACAATGGCAGCCCCACCAGAAGAGCTAAACAGAACAAACAAAACCATGGAGGGCACCTGGCTGGCTCAGTCAGTTCAGCATCTGCCTGCGGCTCAGCTCATGATCCCAGGGTCCTGAATCGAGTGCTGCGTCGGGCTTCTTGCTCAGCAGGGAGTCTACTTCTCCCTCTCCCTCTACCCTTCCCTCCTGCTGGTGCTCTCTCTCTCTCTCTCTCTGACGAATAAATAACTAAAATCTCTAAACAAAACCAAACCATGGAATCATTCCGGCTATTGGTGAGGACATATGGCTGTAGGAAGTCTCACGTGTCGTGGAAGCGTACATCGATCGGTACAACCATTTTGGAAAGCAGTTCAGTAGTTCCTAGGAAAGTTAGGCGTGGACCTCCTCTGTGCCTCAGCAGTTTCACTGTTAGGGGAATGACAAGTTTGTGCAGAATGTTCAAGTACACTAAATAAAATAGCCCCAAATTGGGAACTACACACATACCCGTTGGCAGTTGAACATATGTATCAATGATGGTGTCTCCACTCAATGAAATACCATAGGGCAGTGAGAATGAAGGATTTACATGTCCTCACAAAAGTACAGTTTAATCCGACAAAAGGCTATGGGAAAGAAGGTGAACAGAAAAGGGTACCCATTGTATTATTGAATTTCTATAAATACGAATACAGGAGAAACTAATTGGTTTTTAGAAGTCAGGGTAGCGGTTACTCTAGGTGTGTGCAGGGTGAAAGGTGTGCTGGCAGTGAGGATGAGCAGAGCATTTAGGCTGTTGGTAATGTCCTTTCTTGATCAGGGTGCCGCATAGCTAGGTGATTCAGTTTATGAAAACCTAGTGCACTGTGCATGTGTGGCACGTGCATTTCCTGTATGTATATTACACCAAAAGAAGAATTTTGGAAAGGAAAAGAGTGAGGCAGCTATTTCCAAGATATATCTGAATGCAAGGGCAAGATGCAAAAAGTACCTATAGTACTAATTCTGTTAAATGAATATTTGTGCCTTACCCACTGTGGCCAGCACTGTTCAAGGCACTGAATGCAGTAGGCAGAGAAAGGTATGTGTTTGTGTGCGCTTGTAAATGCCAGACCATTTCTGAAACTGTACGTAAGAAATTGTCCCATCAGTCGTTTCTTGGAAGGGGATGGTGGATTGGGTGTCAGAAGTAGAGAGCTTTTATTGAGTACTTTTGCGTCTTTTAAAGTTTGTCTGATGTGGATTCGTTACCAATTTGAACAAATAAATAAATTGGACTTAAGGATCCTATGATTATTCATGTAATGTGTGACCTAAAGGCAGTAGCTGTTGTCACCTCTGTGTTAGGGGTCTAGCAAATGAAACAGAGTATTTTGGTGGTTTGCCCCAAATCACACAGGATGTCTTGTCTGGGTTCAGCAGTTAGGTCTTCGACCCCATCTCTCAAACTTACACTGACTCTTGCATATTCTAGCAGAAATCTAACCTTATGTGTCCCTGTGTTCTTGAGGACCGTCTGTAATTTTGTATACTTTGCTTTCTATGGTTGGGTGAATTACTTATGACACACTCTGTCTCTGTTCACAATCAAAAACCAATTCCAAGATTGTTCTTCACTTAAGGGCAAAATGGAATCTTCATGTTTACACCAGTCTCATCTCTTTATAACCCTAAAACTAAAAACTCGCAGAATCACATCTCACTAATTCTAACCTATCGGCTGTCCTAAGGCCCTAGATGACTATTTTATGGCTGATAAACCATTAGTCTCTGGCTTTGACCCCTCTATCTGTTCAGAGACAGTAGGTGTGAGGTCATGGTCTTTTTTTGTTAAGGTAATGGACAGTCCCGTGGAATACATAAGACTTGGTGTCGTTGGGGCGCCTGGGTGGCACAGCGGTTAAGCGTCTGCCTTCGGCTCAGGGCGTGATCCCGGCGTTATGGGATCGAGCCCCACATCAGGCTCCTCCGGTGGGAGCCTGCTTCTTCCTCTCCCACTCCCCCTGCTTGTGTTCCCTCTCTCGCTGGCTGTCTCTATTTCTGTCGAATAAATAAATAAAATCTTTAAAAAAATCTAAAAAAAAAAAAAAAAGACTTGGTCTCACATTACATAAAATATTTGGCTAACAAAACAGAACAGTTACATACGATTATTTCTTAGTCTAACAGCTTCACTAATAGGGTATGCCTTTCAAAAAAATAAGTCCTGTTCTGCATGAGTGAAGAAGAACAAGGCACAGATGTTGATTTACTCAGTGCCACATGGTAAGCCGACATGGTAACTACTTCCAGTCCTGCAGACTGTGGTTAGTGCCAGTGGCCAAACCACGCTTAAAATCAGAATTGTCAAGGCAGACGCAAGAGTGAAGTTTTGGAGGGTAGCTTCTTGTGGCTTGGAACTTTGAAGTTCAGGTCTACTAACTTTTGTTACTCTTGGCCTTTATGAAGTCATACAAGGCTCTAAGCCAAGTGAGAAGTTGGGAATATGATTAGCACACTTCCTGGTACCGCGGGCAGTATGGCGATCATTACCTGAAATTTTGCTAGGCCGGAGCCTGCCTGAGAGTACGCTGGGCTGGCAATCAGGTGCCCTTGTTTGCAGAGCAGGGTAGATTATTAAGTAGTTAATGTTGGTTAGCTCTGAACCCATCTTCAAAGGTCCAGACTAAACTCTAGTATCAAAGTGTCAAAGTTCTTATGGCTGGAAATGGCCTGGTCTTGCAAAAATTGTCATAGAAAATATGTGAATTCCCAGGGGTCTCTGGGTGAGGGGACTTCTATTCTCTGTTTCTGTGCTCTTGAAGTAGCACTCGCTCACTGGCTCAGATCAGTCTGGGATCTGAAGAGGTAAAAATAAATAATAAACTCACACATAACTGACTGACTAACATGGGTGTTTTGAGTCAGGCCAACTGGAATTTTTTTTTTTTTTTTAAGATTTTATTTATTCGACAGAGAGAGAGACAGCCAGTGAGAGAGGGAACACAAGCAGGGGGAGTGGGAGAGGAAGAAGCAGGCTCCTAGCGGAGGAGCCTGATGTGGGGCTCGATCCCAAAACGCCGGGATCACGCCCTGAGCCGAAGGCAGACGCTTAACCGCTGTGCCACCCAGGCGCCCCAGGCCAACTGGAATTTGAATCCCTACTCACTCTGACGAACTTACTGCTCTGAGGAAGTACACGTTCTCCGAGTACCTGCTACTTTCCAGTGGCTCATGGGCTGTGAGGATTATGTAAGATACAGAATGTGTGGAAAATACATAGAGAGAGTAGGCACTTCATAAAGGCTGGCTTCCTTCCCTCTGGCTTGATAGAATGCCACACAGTCCATCCTCTCCAGCCTTGTCTCCGGTCATGGACACACAGCCATTTGTGACCAGTAGCCCGCCATTTCTGGCCCTATCACACAGACTATCATAGAATCTGAAAACAGGAGTCCCCTGAGGACAGAATCCTGAATGACTATCTTGTGGGCCTGTGAGCCTCTCCTAAAGAAGACCGATGCCTGCTTGAGTCAAAGAGTTGACTGTGTATAGAATACTGCAGAGTATTTCAGAAGAACCGTAGACACCTTGGGAGAGGCCAGTACCCAGTTCACGTTGGGTGACGCGAGGATTGCAGCTCCAGCTTTTTTTCCATTTGCGCGATAGCTTCAGGGAGGTCTTTTTGGAAGCTCACAGATTCAGAAATGGTTTGACTCTGGAAGAATTCCTTTCATGTTTGAGTTCCGATCTAAGCCAAGAGCCTTGGAAATTTTGAATCCACCTCTTTGGTATAGTTGCTATAGAAAATATAATGATCACTATGGTAAACATATCATATATTAAAATATATAGCATATTGGGGCGCCTGGGTGGCTCAGTCGTTAAGCGTCTGCCTTTGGCTCAGGGCGTGATCCTGGTGTTCTGGGATCGAGCCCCGCATCAGGCTCCTCCGCTGGGAGCCTGCTTCTTCCTCTCCCAGTCCCCCTGCTTGTGTTCCCTCTCTCGCTGGCTGTCTCTCTCTGTCAAATAAATAAATAAAATCTTAAAAATATATATATAACATATTAAAAGAATGTATAAATTATCATAGTTTTGTTTTAAGAATTATTTAGTGAACTATCCAACCCTTAGCTATTTGGGAATTTTTCCATTAAAAGAACCATTTCACGTTTCACAGGTCAAAGCTACCATTTAGAGAAACATGCATTTAGCTTACAGCAAAATTCTGAAGCTCTCCTGGTGAGAAGTACTTAGATATAGACCGCAATGAAAAGAAAACTACACTCATTTTCCTTAGCCCGTAACGTGAGAGTTCAGAAGGAAAGAAGCACTTCTCACTAAGAATAAACTGTGAAATGCGTGGGAAGTTGTTGGAGGCTGTGCCAGGGGGTTTGTAAGAGGAAGTACACAGAAGTTCGCAACTATTAGTGGTTAATTCGAAGGTACTTAAATCCGCAGTGACTAAATGGCATTAATGTTACATCAACAAATTGACCTGCAAAGGTAACCATCCTCAATGTCCCTGTGATCGTGAATGATTTGTACTTAAAAGTAAGTATATGAAAGTCCTCATTATAGTTGTCATTGCTCCAGAAATAAGTTAAAAGAAGCCTTGCTTATCTTTTCCCTGCTAAGACTACTGTAACGTTCGCCAGGTCATCTCTTCAAAAGACAGCTGGCCTGATTGTTAGAGTGTTCGATTAAGAAAACTAGATACTAAGGCAACATAAGGGTTCCAGCTTGCTCAAACTCTCGGTCAAGCCTAGAAACCTAATAACTGTGGATTATATTGACCATATTTGAATCAGTTATTGAAGCTGAAAAAATCGATCAACTTCTATTTCTGGAATTCAAAACAATACTCCTAAGACTAGAAGCAATCCTTCGTAGCCACAGATTATCAATGAAGATATTTGGAATTTCCATGTTTTTGTTTAAAAATGGTCACATGTATACAGGTCCTTAGGGTTGACCCTAATGCTTTACAGCATTTCAGTTGCAGTCATCCAAGTAGAAGTGTGTGAAGAAAAATACCCCACCGTTAAGCTTACTGATACATGAAAATGTTATCTGCAAAATAAACCACAGGTGAAATGCTGTAAATATGTGTTGGAGCTCTTCAGTGAAGGAAGTGGGTTACGTTTTAAAGTTGAATGAAATAATCATAACTCATCAGTAAAATGTGTGACCCTTGATAAAATGTGTCACTTTTAGTCTAATTCAGTGTGGTGATTTCTAAGGTATTTTTGCTCATTCCTCAGTATGAAAATCCGCATCGTTGAGTTACTCATTGGGGCTCATATGTCACTTTTTCAGAACCTTATCCAAAATGTCAGTTGAATCCTCGACATCAGTATATTCTTGAAAACCTGGCAAGTTTTACTTTTTTCTACTTTCTTTAAATTGTCATTAATGTAGTTTAATACACTTTATTAGTAAATCCAAAGAAGAAATCAAGAATAGATGTAGAAAAGAAAAGTTTTTGGTTCTTTGTGTATTTAGGAGTCTAGTTTAGTATTTGAGTGATTTATTCAATAATAATTGTTGAATGCCACTTAAAACAAAATGAAAATCATCATCTTTTACCTATAAAAAAATCCCTTACATAGATGAATTCACAAATGGAAATTGGTGGTATGCTTTCTTAAGACGAAATTGTTGGGATTTAAAATATGATATTTTTATATGATTTGATATCTCTCAAATCTGAGAAATAAAAATCCATTCTGCAGATAGTTTTAAATTTGCATTTTCAAGTTAATATTTTCAGTGGGATGTTAGACCTACCACGCGAGCAGATTTGTCCTGAGAGTATTTCCATATCTCTGCCGTGAAGTGCATCCTTAGTCTGGAACTGAATGAAGCAAAGTTGCTCACATTACCTCGAGATACAGACTCAGGGACTGCTCTCTGTTACGGGGTATTAAATGGCTCTCTCTGGTAAGCAGTGTACAGAATAATCCTGTGCAGTCTGAAAAATCCCTAGAGATGTTTACATTTAAATTGCCTGTTTTCCACTGAAAAGCAAAATAATTCCAGTGGAGAAATATTACCATTTATGTTCAGGAAAAAAGGATGGGCAGACCCGTAGCTGCAGAACTTCAGTACCAACTAAATATTTAGTAAATAAAGCAAAAGAAGAGCTGAAAATGAGTTTGAAATCCATATGTAATGTGCAGTAGGCTTACATGATATTAATTGATGGCATAAATATATGCAATGTTAAACTTACTAAAAATTCACTGTGAGGGGCGCCTGGGTGGCACAGCGGTTAAGTGTCTGCCTTCGGCTCAGGGCGTGATCCCGGCGTTGTGGGATCGAGCCCCACGTCAGGCTCCTCCGCTATGAGCCTGCTTCTTCCTCTCCCACTCCCCCTGCTTGTGTTCCCTCTCTCACTGGCTGTCTCTATCTCTGTCGAATAAATAAATAAATAAATAAATAAATAAATAAATAAATAAAGTCTTAAAAAAAAATTCACTGTGAGACTAGAGCAATGCTCTTAACTTCCCAGTCGTTGCTGGCAGTTTTGAACGAAAGGAAGTTTTGGTTTGGGTTTACGCCCCTTATCATCATTTAACAATAATGTCGTCTTCATCATTATTAACATACTCGTTCTCATCCTTATTTTCATTGTTAAACAAAACGTGTCACAAAGCATTGTTTTCATAACCATATGTATATTAACTCTGGTTTCACAAACGAGAAATTGGATTCTTATAGAAGAGTTTTAAATACCTTGCCTGAGGTCATGAAGTTATTTTAAACGACAGTTGGGATTTGAACCTGTGTCATCTGGTCCCATAGGTCACTTCTCACATTGCAAAAATCGTATCATAACTTTAAACATAATTTGGGAAAGAACATGTTTTCTAGGTTTCTCATATATGGGGGAGCGATTAGAAAGTGACTCAGAATACTAAATTTTCACGTAACTGGGTTACGTTGCAGATGCTATTTTAGAAGCAAAGGTTCAAAGACAAAGGTGCCTTTAAACATGGAGACACAATTAATTAGATTTTGATTGTTTGAGTGAGGTGGTACCACGGTGAAAATAGTGTTGTTACTATTAACTATTCCCCAGTGAACCACTCCCTGTATTTATGTCTTGTGCGGTCCCCTCATACATTGACTCTACGCCTGACCTTGTGACTTTCTTTAGACAATTTAACAATTGTAAGCACCACACAAATAGAAATTTTATAAACACTTGCAAATTGTGCTGTTCTCTTGTATTATAGTTACAGTGTAAAGAAGTCCAAGCTGTCTATAGGCAGGCAGCGCGTGTAGACAGAGAGAAGTGTACAGGATTTATCTGGACTTTCTAGCCTAGCCAAACCACCATCTGAAAGCAACCTAGTAAGCTCAGTCATCTCCATATAAGCGGAATGGCCAAGATGGACTCATTCAACCCACAAAATCAGGAGAAATAATAAATCGTTGCTGTTATAAGCCATTAATTATTGGAGCAGTTTGTTACACAGCAATAGTCAATCAAAATGCAGAGAGTCTTATTAAATAACTTTGTCAAGAATCTTATTTCAGTGGAAAAGAATAATTTATATGAATGAACTGGAATCTCATCCACATATTTAGTAGGGTCTATGAATATCTTATACACATATTTAATAAGATCTGTAGCATGAATAAATATCCCATACACATATTTAGCAGGGTCTGGGACAAAATGTATAATCAAGGAATTTTGTAATTATAAGCTATTTTATTGATAGAAATGTCATTTATTGGATTCTTACTGCCACATTTTTGATGCTACAGTCAGGGAAATGATGGTTTCATTTCAAATACCTTTCATATGTATATAGTATATATGTGTATACAAACATATGTATGTATATGCACATAATATACATACATACATATGTATATACATGCATGTATATATATTATTGCCTAGAATATATGTAAAATGTGGTTTTAATCAGTTTAAGTAATAATGAATTAATATAATTAATATAAAGAAATTTATTTTTTTAAATTTTTATTCCAAATTGATGTCTGTGTTTTAATTGATTAGTTCAACTCATTTGTATTGATTATGTTGAAACTAAAATTTAATCTTGTTTTTTATTTTCAAATTACTTTTAATTTTTTCTTTTTTGCTATCCATTTTTTTATTTTATTTTTTTTTATTATGTTAGTCACCATACAGTACATCCCTAGTTTTCGATGTAAAGTTCCATGATTCATTACTTGCGAATAACACCCAGTGCACCATGCAATATGTGCCCTCCTTACTACCCATCACCAGTCTATCCCATTCCCGGACCCCCCTCCCCTCTGAAGTCCTCAGTTTGCTTCCCAGAGTCCATAGTCTCTCATGGTTCATTCCCCCTTCTGTTTACCCCCCCTTTCTTCTTCCCCTTCTTTTCCTACCAATCTTCCTATTTCTTATGTTCCATAAATGAGTGAAACCATATGATAATTGTCTTTCTCTGCTTGACTTATTTCGCTTAGCATTATCGCCTCCAGTCCAATCCATATTGTAGCAAATGTTGAGAAATCGTTCTTTTTAATGGCTGAGTAATATTCCATTGTATATATGGACCACATCTTCTTAATCCAGTCATCTGTTGAAGGGCATCCTGGCTCCTTCCACGATTTAGCTATTGTGGACAATGCTGCTATGAACATTGGGGTGCTTAATGGCCCTTCACTTCACTACGTCTGTATCTTTGGGGTAAATACCCAGTAGTGCAATGGCTGGGTCATAGGGTAGCTCAATTTTTAACTTTTTAAGGGACCTCCACACTGTTTTCCAGAGTGGCTGTACCAACTTGCATTCCCACCAACAACGTAGGAGGGATCCCCTTTCTCCACATCCTCTCCAACGATTGTTGTTTCCTGCCTTGTCAATTTTTGCCATTCCAACTGGCAGAAGGTGCTATCTCAGTGTGGTTTTGATTTGAATTTCTCTGATGGCTAATGATTTTGAACATTTTTTCATGTGTCTGTTAGCCATTTGTATGTCTTCATTGGAAAAGTGTCTGTTCATATCTTCTGCCCATTTTTTGATTTGTTTATTTGTTTCTCGTGTATTGAGTTTGAGCAGTTCTTTGTAGATCTTGGGTACCAGTCTTTTATCTGTAGTGTCATTTGCAAATATCTTCTCCCATTCCGTGGGCTGCCTCTTAGTTTTTTTGACTGTTTCCTTGGCTGTGCAGAAGCTTTTTATCTTGATGAAGCCCCACAAGTTCATTTTTTCTTTTGTTTCTCTTGCCTTTGGAGATGTATCATGAAAAATGTTGCTGTGGCCGATGTCCTACAGGTTGCTGCCTATGTTCTCCTCTAGGATTTTGATGGAATCCTGTCTCACATCGAGGTCTTTCATCCATTTGGAGTTTATCTTTTTGTATGGTGTGAGAGAGTGGTCAAGTTTCATTCTTTTGCCTGTAGCTGTCCAATTTTCCCAGCACCATTTATTGAAGAGACTGTCTTTTTTCCACTGGATGTTTTTTCCTGCTTTGTCAAAGATTAGTTGCCCAAAGAGCCGAGGGTCCATTTCTGGGTTCTCTATCCTGTTCCATTGGTCTGTGTGTCTGTTTTTGTGCCAGTACCATATTGTCTTTGTGATCACAGCTTTGTAGTACAGCTCAAAATCTGGCCTTGTGATTCCCCCAGCTTTGTTTTTCCTTTTCAACAGTTCCTTGGCGATTCTGGGCCTTTTCTGGTTCCACACAAATTTAAGGGCTGTTTGTTCCAGTTCTTTGTAAAATGTCATTGGTATTTTGATCAGGATGGCATTGAAAGTGTAGATTGTTCTGGGTAGCATAGACATTTTAACTATGTTAATTCTTCCGATCCACGAGCATGGAATGTTTTTCCATCTTTTTGTGTCTTCTTCAATGTCTTTCAAGAGTGATTTGTAGTTTCTAGAATACAGATCCTTTACTTCTCTGGTTAAGTTAATTCCGAGATAATGTATGGTTTTTGGTGCTATCGTAAGTGGAATGGATTCCCTGATTTCTCTTTCTTCAGTCTCATTGTTCGTGTATAGAAATGCAACTGGTTTCTGAGCATTGATTTTGTATCCCACCACATTACTGAATTGCTGTATAACTTCTAGTAGTTTGGGGGAGAATTCTTTGGGTTTTCCATATATAGAGTATCATGTCATCTGCGAAGAGAGACAGTTTGACTTCTTCTTTGCCGATTTGGATATCTTTGATCCCTTTTTGTTGTCTGATTGCTGTTGCAAGGACTTCTAGTACTATGTTGAATAATAGTAGCGAGAGTGGGCATCCTTGTCGTGTTCCTGATCTTAAGGGAAAGGCTTCCAGCTTTTCCCCATTGCGAATGATATTTGCTGTAGGCTTTTCATAGATGGTTTTTATGAAATTGAGGAATGTACCCTCTATCCCTACACTCTGAAGTGTTTTAATCAGGAAACGATGCTGTATTTTGTCAAATGCTTTTTCTGCATCTATTGAGAGGATTGTATGGTTCTTGACTCTTGTTGATATGATCTGTTACACTGATCGATTTGCGAATGTTGAACCACCCTTGCATCCCAGGGATGAATCCCACTTGGTCATGATGGATAATCCTTTTAATGTACTGTTGGATCCTATTAGCTAGGATCTTGTTGAGAATTTTGGCGTCCATATTCATCAGGGAAATCGGTCTGTAATTCTCCTTTTTGAGGGGGTCTTTGCCTGGTTTGGGGATCAGGCAAAGTAATACTGGCCTCATAGAATGAGTTTGCTAGTTTTCCTTCTGTATCCAGTTTTTTGAAACAGCTTCAGGAGAATAGGTATTATTTCTTCTTTGAATGTTTGGTAGAATTGCCTGGGGAATCCATCAGGCCCTGGAGTCTTGTTTTTCGGGAGATTTTTGATCACTGCTTCAATCTCTTATAATTAATTGGTCTGTTTAAAAAATCAATTTCTTCCAGTTTCAGTTTTGGTAGTTTATAGGTTTCCAGGAAGGCATCCATTTCTGCCAGGTTGTTTAATTTATTGGCATAAAGCTGTTGATAAAAGTTTCTAATGATCCTTCCTATTTCATTGGTGTTAGTTGTGACCTCTCCCTTTTCATTCATAATTTTATTAATTTGGGTCCTTTCTCTATTCTTTTGAATAAGTCTTGCCAGTGGCTTATTGATCTTATTTATTCTTTCAAAGAACCAGCTTCTAATTCTGTTGATCTGAACTACTGTGCTCTTTGTTTCTAATTCATTGATCTCTGCTCTAATCTTGAACTGCTTTCTCGTGCATGGGTTAGGCCTGTTCTTCTGTTCCTGTTCCAGCTTCTTGAGGTCAGAATATAAAAACTGCATTTTAGATTTTTCTATTCTTTTGAGTGAGGCCGGGATGGCTATGTATTTCCCCCTTAGGGCTGCCTTTGCAGTGTCCCGTAGGTTTTGGACCATTGTGTTTTCATTTTTGTTATTCTCCATAAATTGTTTAAATTGATTTTTGATTTCCTGGTTTATCGAATCATTCTTGAGCAGGATGGTTCTTAGTTTCCAAGTATTTGAGTTTCTTCCAAATTTTTCCTTTTGATTGAGTTCCAATTTCAAAGCATGTGGTCTGAGAATATGCAGGGAATAATTTCAGTCTTTTGGTATCGGTTGAGACCTGTTTTGTGACCCAGTATATGGTCTATTCTGGAGAAAGTTCCATGTGCATTCGAAAAGAATGAGTATTCTTTTGTTCTGGGGTGTAGTGTTCTATATATATATATCTATGAGGTCCATCTGGTCTAGTATCTCATTCAAAGCCTTGTTTCTTTGTTGATTTTCTGCTTAGGTGATCTGTCTGTGAGCAGAGTGTTGAGGTCCCCTACTATTAACATATTTTTATCTATATGTCTCTTTATTCTGGTTAAGAGTTGGCTTGTGTATCTTGCTGCTCCCCTGTTGGGGGTATAGACATTTATAATTGTCATATCCACTTGTTGGATACATCCTTTAAGAATAATATAGTGTCCTACTGTGTCTCTAACTACAGTCTTTAGTAAAATCCAATCTGTCTGATCTGAGAATTGCTACCCCAGCTTTCTTTTGAGGTCCACTGGCATGAAAAATGGTTTTCCATCCCTTCACTTTCAGTCTGGATGTATCTTTAGGTTCAAAATGAGTCTCTTGTAGACAGCAAATGGATGGGTCATGTCTTTTTATCCAATCTGCAACCCTGTGGCATTTATGGGAGCATTTAGGCCATTCACATTGAGAATGATTACTGAGAAATATGATTTTAATGAGGTCATGTTGCCTGTAAAGTCTTTGTTTCTATAGATTGTAGCTTTCTGTTCTGTATCACTCTTGGGCCTTTTTACTTTTATAGAACCCCCCCTTAATATCTCCTGTAGGGCTGGTTTCGTGGTTATGAAATTGGTCAGTGTCTGGCGATTCTGGAAGGTCCTTATCTGTCCATCAATTCTGAATGACAGCCTTGCTGGATAAAGGATCCTTGGCTGCATGTTTTTCTCTGAAAGAGCTTTAAAAATGCCCCCCCCAACCCTTTCTCTCATTCCAGGTCTGTGTAGACAAGTCTGACGTAATCCTGATATTTTTGCCTTTGTATGTGAGAAATTTCTTTGCCCTGGCCGCTTTCAATACTGCATCCTTCAATCTAATAGTTACGAAATGCACTATGACATGACGGGCGTGGCGTAAGTTTGTCGTGGTTGAATTTGGGACGGGTCCTCTCTGCCTCTTGAACACGAATGCTTGAATCCTTTGCTAGATTAGGGAAGTTTTCAGCTACAATTTGTTCAAATATCTCTTCTAGACCTCTCTCTTTTTCCACCCCTTCGGGGATGCTGATGATTCTGACATTGGAACGTTTCATTGAGTCAGTAATCTCCCGTAACCTACATTCTTGAGATTGGATTTTTTTGAGCCAAGTTTCATTTTAACTTTCCCTTCTACCATCCCATCCTCCATTTCACTAATTCCTTCTTCTGCCTCATTCACCCTAGCCGTCAGAGCCTCTAGTTTAGACTGCATTTGATTCATAGCATTTTTAATTTCTGCCAGATTCGCTCTCATTTCCGCCCTTAGAGATTCTATATTCTCGTTAATATTTTCTTCAAGTCTACACATCATCTTGACCATTGTTACTCTGAACTCCATTTCTCACAATTTGGTTATATCCATAAATATCAGTTCTGTGGCAGAGGCCACAGACTCATGGTCTTTTCTTTGCTGGGGGGTATTTCTCCTTCTCGTCATTCTGATGAGGAGAGGTAGCCGGGATGCCCAGAGCCCAAATTATTGACCAGGACCCAGGCAGCGTGCTTTTGTTTTATAGGGACCTTAGGAATGTGGGCTTCTTGATTTTTCAGCCTGCCTTCTGGGGGAGGGGCCTGCCGCACTGATACTCAGGCACCCCTGTTTGGGTAGAGTTGCCCCGTCCCCTGCGAGGGGGGATGGGGATGGGCACAATGTGAGCTGGTAATTCCGGGCTTTTGTTCTCTGGCAGCTTTCCCTGATGGTTTTCTGTGCCTCTTCTGAGAGTCAGAGCAGCAGTGGCTGAATCCTAGCCTCTGTCTCAGAACAGAGAGATCACAGTCCGCTCTCCACTGAACTCTCCTGGCCACTTTAACTCTGTTTCTGTTGGTGCTGCTAAAAACCCTGAAGTGTCCCAGGTTGTGCGCCCCACAGCCACTCTCCCAGTCCTCGCTTCCAGGGCTGGCAAGTCCCTATCCTTTGTGCTTCGAACACCGCCAGCCGCCCCGGTTCCCGCGTGCGCTCCCGAGCTCTCGGTTTCAGTGTGGTTCGGGGTGCTCCGGAGCACCGGTTTTCAGTCTGGTCGCGCACGCGCACTCCCAAACTGTTGGTTTCAGCCTAGTTTGAGTGTGCACTCCAGAGCTCTGGTTTTCAGTTTGGACGCGCGCACACTCCCGAGCTCCCGGTATCAGTCCGGTTCCAGTGAGCACTCCGGGGCGTTGGTTTTCACTCTGGTCGGGCGCGTTCCCAGGCTTACGGTCTCAGTCTGCTCTCTCTCTTGCGGGTGCCAGTCCGGGAGCCCGCCCGCTCCCCCGTGCAGGTGGCTCCTGCTTCCCGGTCGGTGCCCGAGCACGGTGGCTCCCTCCCCCTTCTGTTTATCTTCCAATATCTGTGCGGGGATTCACGGCTCCCCCACTTCGTACCTCAATGCTCAGTGCTAGAGATGTTCATTTGTAGAGATCCAGATGTATCTTCCTGCGTCTCAGGCTGATTCCGTGGGTGTTTAGGCTGGTCTGGTACCTATCCAGCTCGACTCAGGGGACCGGCTGAAAAAGGGGACCCCCTACTCCTCTGCCATCTTAACTCTCTCTCCGAGCCTCATTATTTCTGCTTGGGTTGCAGGGCCATCCCTAAACCAGTCACTTGGCTGGAACAGTGGAAAATGCTGACCGGCCAGGCTGGGGTCAGATGGCCATTCCTGGAATCCTGGCATAGAGGGTGGGTGGACTCCGCCTCAGCCACATGGACTGGGGTTAAGAGAGGAGTGGTCCTTAGAAAACTGGGGTGCTGGGACCAAAGAAGGGGAGATGGATTCTGGGAAGCCTGGAATACAGATGTTGGAGACAGGTGGGTCCTAGTGAGAAGGGTGCAGGAGCCCATGGGTGTGGTTTCGTGGCCTCCTGGGCCCTTTGCCACGAATCAGTGAGCAGGCATCCTGCGGACCTAACCATCCCTCCCCTTCCAGCGTCTACTGGGACTATGCCATGACCATCTGCCTGGAGGAGATTGTGTACCTGCACTGCCATCAGCAAGGTAGGGACCATGGGGGAGCACGGGGCTGGGGTGTTCCTCCTGGCTCCCCTGCCTGGCCCCACCTCCTTAGTACCTGTGCAGCCTCAAACAAGTGACCTCTCGCTGAGCCTCAGTTTCCCCATCTGTAAAACGGAATCACAACAGCACCTACTCCTGGCGTTGTTGTGAACATCCTGTGACATATGATAAGGGCTCAGCACCAAACCCATGGTATTAGCTGCTCACGCCTATTGAGCGCTTATGATGTGCCAAGCAGGGCTCTAAACAGCTTGGCACGAGGTCACACACCCCGGGAACTCCTGAGTTTGGACTCGAAATCAGGTCTTTATCATTCCAAAGCCTGTGCTCTCAAGATCTGGGATTAATAACTAGAGTTCTCCTTTAAGGCTCAGAGAAGGCACATTCAGAACAAGCAAAAGGCCATCCTGCTGTAGAAAGCAAGTGATCCATGCCCCACCAAGGCACAAAACATGAAGCTTAGTTAGTGAGACAGATCTGGGTTCAGATCCAGGCCCTACTGTGCAGCCCTGGGCAAATTACATCGCCTCTCTGAGCCTTGGTTTCATCACTTGTAAAACACACAATAAGAGATATACCTCATAGGTCTATTTTGAGTATTCCAGTAAGACACTGCCTTTAACATGCTGTGCTATATACAGTAAGCGCTCAATACGTGCTAGCAAGTCAACTACTGCCCTGAGAAGGGATAGGTCTGCAAGCCTCCATGAAGAAATAGGTCAGGCTGATTCGTAGAGGGTGATTGAGGGTGTAGAGGGACATCACATGTTTAGGGGCATCATTTCCTTTGGGGGGTGACTTCATCGGGGCCAAACATAGTCTTCTGGATCATGTCCTCTACTTCCTGGTCAGTGACCGTGGCAGGTGGGGTGGAAGAGGCTTGGCGGGGGCTAAAAACTGGCCCTGACCTTCTGCCCAGGCCTTTCTCAGAGCCTTGGAGCAGGTCTGTGGGTCTGGTTTGACATGCCTGGGGGGATGCGTATGCCGGGAGGGCCCCATACCCATGCCTCATACTGACTTCCCGCTGGATCTCCTCTGGCTGGGTCGTGGTGGCAGTGGACAGCGGCGGGACAGTGGTGCTGGTCAGCCAGGACGGGATCCAGAGGCCGCCTTTCTGCTTCCCCAAGGGAGGGCACCTCCTGCAGTTCCTCTCGTGCCTGGAAAATGGGCTGCTCCCTCATGGGCAGCTGGACCCTCCACTCTGGTCTCAGCGGGGAAAGGTGAGTGATCACAGGGGACCCAGGGAGGCTGGGGTGGGGGTCAGCTATGGGGAGTGGTCATTCTTTATTTTTTGAAAGAGAGGTGCATGCGTGTGTGTGCAAGCAGGGTGGGGGAGGGGTGGGGGAGAGGGAGAATCCCAAGTAGGCTCCGCACCCAACCCAAGACTTGGGGCCGGATCTCACGACCCTGAGATCATGACTTGAGCCGAAATCAAGAGTCAGATGCTTAACCGACTGAGCCACCCAGGCACCCGGAGGAGTGGTCATTCTTGCCCATGGATCCTTAAGTGGCTTTGTGGGCACATACACACCCCACTGAAACCCTCAGGCTGTGCAGATTGTGGGGACAGGTGTATCCCAAGGACTGTGCAATAGGACACCTTCTTTCAGGGCAAAGTATTTCCCAAACTGCGCAAGCGAAGCCCTCAGGGTTCCGAGTCCACGTCTTCAGACAAGGAAGACGACGAGGCCACAGATTACGTGTTCAGGACCATCTGCCCCGGCATGCGGTCTGAATTCGGTAAGCTGCCCCGTCTCTGGGCCCCCTGGATCCAGATGTTAGCTGATCATGAAAATGATTCCAGGTGTTTGGAACTAGAGGACAAGTGGTTTTTTTCCCAGGGGCCTGAGCCTCACAGAGCTAACACAAGCAGTCATGTATGGTTTTCAGAATCTTTGAGAACAAGGACGTCCTTTCTGAAGAAGTGCCTACATCAGAAATGGGCAGACTCCTTCCTGTGGTCCAAATTCGGCCCCCGGCCTACTTTTGTAAATAAAGTTTTATTGGAACACAGTCCCGCCCATTCATATCCATATTGTGTGTGGCTGCTCTCACACCGCAGCAGCGGAGTGGGAGTGTTGTGACAGAGACCGTATGGTCCACAAAGCCAAAAATAGTTACTATCTGGCCCTTTATAGAAAAAGTTTGCAGATGCCTGCCTCAAGTAATAAGAGAGAAGAGTTTGGCCCTGTGGGAGGGATGAGGGGCCATAAATGGTTCTAAACCCCCTCTCAGTGTCTTCCTGCCTCTGTCTCCACCACCCGGTCTGTGTGCACAGAGGAGGCAAAGACAAGTTCTGAACCGTGCAGACAGGCTCAGAGTCAGAGGAGGGCATTTTCAGACTCCTGTGTTGCTGAGACTGTCTGTACCATCTGGCGTGGTAGGCGTGAGCCACGTGTGGCTCCCGAGCACTTGAAATGCAACGAGTTCGAAGAGAGATGTGCCTTAAGTGTAAAAGACACCCTGCATTCTGGAGACTTTGGAGCAACAATAGGAAAGAATGTAAAATATCTCATCAGCAATGTTATATTGACTCTATGTTAAAATGGTAACATTAGGGATACACTAGGTCAAACAGAATATACTGTTGAAATTGATTTCATCTGTTTCTTTCCCCCCCTTTAGTGTGGCTACTAGAAACTTCTAAAATAAGCTGGTGGCTCAGGGAAGATTCCTATTGAACAGAGCTGGCCTAGGGCGGGGTTGACACATTGGATGAATAATTGTGTGTTTGGGAGGGGGGGTCTTGTCCATTATAGGATGGCAAGCAGCATCCCTGGTCTCTACCCACTGGATAGATGCCAATAGCATCTAGCAAATTCTCAGGTTGCGACAACAAAAAATGTCGCCAGACATCGCCAAATGTCCTTGAGGGGCCAGAATTGCCCCAGTTGAGAACTGCTGGTCTGGACAGAGGATGGATGAGGTTGAGGGGGGATATCGGTCAGGAGAGTGTGAATAGGGTCTTGGGGTCTGATGCCCTGGGTCAGAATCCCAGCTGCACTATTTGTTCACTGGGTGGTCTTGGGCATGATGCTTCCATCTGTGCCTCAGTTCCCAAATCTGTAAAAGGGGATAATAATAATAATAATATTTACTCTCAGTAAGTGATAGCTGTCGTTAGCAGAAAGAGAAAGGGGACCTCGGTCGGAAAGAGCTGTTATGCCAGTTACCACCTGCTGGGGCCGTGGATGGTTCAGTAGTGTTGCCATTCTGAGCCTCAGTTTCCACTCTGCAGAATGGGAGGAGAGATGCATCTCCCACAGGGGCATTAAGGCTGATAAAGCAATCCCTGCACAGCAGCCGGCACAGAGTAGGGCATTTTATAAACATCAGCGTTCTTTCTTCCTCAAAGCCAACACAATACATGGGAGCTGTGCAGAGCCGGGCAGGGGGGAGATCAAGCCCCGAGGAGTGGGTTCTTTGGCTGTTTCAGGGTTCTGCCCACCTCAGACATTTCATTTCACTAGTGCTTTTTGTTTTGTGTCTCAAGTTGCTCCTGACCCCCTGGGCAGCCCTGCCCCCGGCTCCGCGAGCCCCGCCAGGACGGTGGTTCCTACCAGCCGGTCCGTGCTGGTGGTGGCCAGGGGCGGTCAGTGGGCGCGAGCCAGATGGGACACCACCTTCCCCGTGTCGGGCCGGAAGCAGCAGCCCCCCAGTAATGTCTGGGCTCCTCCCATGCCTGGGGCTGGGTGCTGGCCACCTCTGCCATGCTGTCTTTTGAGTCTTGGTCCCCAGGACGAGGGAAGCCGGAGACAAATGGATGCCCTCACGCTGTCCAGCCTCCACGTGGCAGAATGCAGCTTGGAGTGTTGTGGGGTCCATAGGGAAGGGGTCCACTGGTGATGCTGGTGGAGTGTGAGATGCTGGGGCCGGGGCCAAGGCATACTGGCCACAGCTTGCTGAAGCTGATCAATGCTTCCCTGAGACTGGCGGAGAACTGGGGATGCTTTTCTAGAACATTTTACAGGGGCTCACTGGTCTTTCTTGGCCAGCTCATCAGTGAATCAGCTTGGGGAGGAGCTTTCTGCACTAACAGTGGCTAGGGCTGGGCCCTGTCAGCTACTGAGCTCTGATGACAAGTGGCCCTGGGTCCATAACTTCCCAGCCTCGCAGCCCAAGGGAAGAGGCCAGGGATTACCAGTCATCCTTGAGGGGGCAGGGCCTGTGGGACAGATGTGCACCCTTCTCAATCTCCTAGGTCAGGACTTGGCAAACCAGGGCCCAGGGGCCGGAGCCAACCTCATTCAGTGCGACCCATGAGCTAAGAATGGTTTTTACATTTTTTTAATGATTGAAAAAAATCAAAAGAAGAGTAATATTTGTGACCTGTAAAAATACGAAACTCAGATTTCAGTGTCCATAAATAAAGTGTTATTGGAACATAGCCACGCTCACGTGTTTGCAGCTTGTGGATGGCTGTGTTTGCATGATGATGACAAAGTTGAGTGGCTATGATCGCGGCCAAATGGTTCACGAACCCTAAAAATGTTTACTGCCTGGCCCTTGACGGAAAATGTTTCCCGAGCCCTGTCCTAGAGAAAATAAAATGTTTGCACCTGTCTGGAACTGCCAGGAGGCCAGGAAGTTAGTGATAGAAATTGTAATGTGTGAGTCACCGTTGTGTCTGTCATGCGGCTCTGCAGACGGGGCGGTTTCCATGGAGCTGGCAGGGAAGGCGGTGAGGGACACTCCAAGTGCTGCATCCTGGGACCATGTGATCACAAGTCACCAGTGTCCGTGTTAGGATATCAGTCATGCTCTCTTGGTTCTCGAACGTGGCTGCTGTTATCAAAATTTTTTTGGATATACGGATTTAAGGGCTGTATCTCCAGGAGGTTTAAATTCAGTAGGTCAGGGGTAGGATACAGGCATGGCTTTTTAAGAAGCCCCCCGCCACGTGATTCTGGGTGGGGGTAACCCACCTGTTTGAGACCTGTTGATGGAAGAGCCCTATGGCTCAGGATGATGGACAGTGCAGGTGGCCTCATCAGCAGGAGCTCCATTGGGTCCCTCGTCCTTGGCACCCTGCCTCATCTGTTGAGTTAGGCTCCCTTCTGTCTCCCCGGTAGACTCTGTCTTCCAGAGAGTCTGTCTCTGGCGACTCGGGACTATGAGCCGTCCCCAGAAGCCCCCAGCAGGCTCCTCTTCCTTCTTGTCAGCCTCCTGTGAGGACGCTTGAATGACAACATGGTGAGGCTCGGCCTCCTGCTCTGGGACTGGGTCTGTCCCTCTTGTCTGTCTCTCTTCCCCCCATGCCCCACTTCTTCCTCTCTCTTCAGCTCTCATCAGCTCTGCCTGTCTGCTGAGGGCCCCAAATCTTGGTGGTGGTTTTCCCTGGATCAGGTGGGCTCACAGGTCTGGGTCAGATAATGATTGGGGTCGCTGTCTCTGACTGTCACATTCAGGGTCTTTCCCTGTCCCTGTGCTGGCCTAGGGGCAAGCTGGTTGCTTTGGGATGAGCTTTCTGTGACCCACATAGGCTTAACCGGGGCTCTTGCTCCGACCCTCCTGTCCACCACAGTCCCCCAGGACCTGATGGATGTCTCCGTGAGCAACCTACCGCCCCTTTGGCAACCCAGCCCCCAGAAATCCTCCTGCTCACCCTGTTCACAGAGTGGCCTGGCCGATGGTGGCTCGTCCAATGGCTGCAACCATGAGAGGTATGAGGGGCTTAATCTGTGGGTGGAGGGTGTGGAAGGATTTGCCAAAGATTTGTAGATACCCATGTCTTGCCCAGCACTGAATTCAGAGGAGGAACATAAGCTATGAGATCATCGAGGTCTGGGTTAAATCCTAGCCTCATGAAGTCCTAGCTTCCTTACACGTATCAGTCAGGATAACCAAGGTTATGTTGCAGTAACAAACAGTCCTGGAATCTCAATGGCTTAGTACAACAGAGGTTGATTTATCATGCGTACTGTGTGTCTCTCGTGGGTCAGCTGGGGGCTCTGCTTGCACCACATTAAAGGGCCTGGCTGATGGAACGACACCTTCTGGAATATTCCCAGTCGCAGTGACAGAGGGAAAGGTAGGTCTGGGGCTCCTGAAGGACAATGAAATGCTCCACCCTGAGAGCAGCACATACTCTTTCTGCTCACGCCTCATTGACCTCATCCACAACATTCCAGGAAGCGCAGCCCTATCATGCTCTTGGAAGGCGGAAACTAGCAATACTACTCACTGCAAACCACATGTGCCTCCATTTGCTTCTCCACCGAATGGGGATACGAATGCTTGCTTTGCATAGCTATTGTAAGGACAAATCAGATACTGGTCTAATGTGGCCAGCACGTGGTACCCAGCCCCTGGAAATGTTCAATTAAGTGACGCTTCTTATTTTATTGGATAAAGTTAGACCCCCCCAGATCATCTATCTCCTGGCCGACAGATCTCATGTGTCTTCAGGGCTGCTCAGTGCAATAATGAGACTGGTCTTGTTTCCCACCAAACCCACCTGGCCTGGCTGGGGAGAGTGGAACCCCTTTTTCCATGCCAGGCCCCTGGCCCCATGGGTGGTCCTGTCTTCAGCCATAGGAGCTTAAGGGGTGGGAGCTGGCATCACACTCTTGCAGTCGTCCAGGGCCTGCTTTCGGCACGTGGTCCACAGACCTGCAGCAGCATCCTGGGGCAGATCTCAGTCCATCTTGCCAGACCTACTGAAGCAGAATCTGCATTTCACTGGATCCTAAGATCGTGTGTGCACGTTTCAGTTTGAGAAGCTTTCCTGTAATCAGAGAGTCTCCCACGTTTGTGTGCATCAGAATCACCAGCGGGAGGTGATACTGGTTCCCAGACAACTTCCTTAGGGGCCCCGATTGAGTCGGTCGGTGCGGGGCCCAGGAATCCGCATATTGGAGAAATCCCAAGTGATTCTTGGGCTGTGGTCCAGGGGCCATTGAAAAATGCTGTTGTAACCTAGTGTCCCCTCTCGTGGCATCTGCTTCCACACCTGGAGTGACGGGGAGTTCATCACCTTTCACAAGCCAAGTCCCCTGTGGGACAGCTGTCCGTGTGGTGCTCTTCTTAGGTAAACTGAGCAAGCCTGAGCCCCACCAACTTGAGGCCATGACGAGGGTGATTTTCATGTTTAATGCCTCCATGTGTGTAACTGGAACACCTTAGCCATGCCCCTGTTCCTGTCTTGTTGAGTTTTCCTGAGTGTCCCCAGGATGTCCTGAGAAAAAAAGATGCAGATATTCCTCCACTCTGTTCTCTGTGAGAATGCAGTCCCATCAGCAGTCCTTGATTTCCCCAACAGTGCTAGGGCCTTACTCCCCTCTCCTCTTTCAGCCAAAACAGCCCCCCCCCCCAAATTCCCATGCAAGGAGAAGCTCTGAGGCGTCACCTCCTTTGCAACAGCCAGACTCTGAGTCCCAGTTCGGCTCAGTTTGGTTTAGCTGGGTCACTTCAGAAGTCAGAACTCTTTCTACAAGTGACAGAAACCCACTGCAGACTGGTTCAAATACAGAAGAAAATCTCAGCAGAACTGAGGAGTCTAGAGGTGCAGTGACTTCAGGCATGGTTGGTTCCAGACGCTCAGAACACAAATGTCTCTGTTTCTTCACCTCTTGTCTCTGGCTGCCTCCGTGATGGTTTCATTCTCAGGCAGGCCCTTCCTATGCAGCGGCAGAAATGGATCCCAGCAGCCACTGCCCTACATCCCTCTGGCTTAGGAACTCGAGCAGAGAAAAGAGTGTGTATCTCCCCGTAGTTCCAACGAAAGTCCCAGGGCTCGTTCTCATTGGCTCAGGTCGGATCACATGACCACGTCTTACCCAATGCCTGTGCCTCCAGCCTGAATCCTGCACGGGGTCGAATCAGCCCCATGCAAACCACAGAGAGTTGGGGAGAAAGTGACCCCAGAGCTGATAGGTGAAGTGGACGAATGGGTAGAAACAGTAGTCCCCCCAGAGTCCCCTTGGCTGGTTGGTTTTAATCTGCCCCCTCCGGGTAACGGGCTCCACTCCTCCAGGAAACGTGGGCTCTGTGTGGTCTTTTCTAAGTGTCCCCTCTTCCTCCACCTGCAGGGCACCGCTGAAGCTCCTCTGTGACAACATGAAGTACCAGATCCTTTCCAGAGCCTTCTATGGATGTGCGTACTGGCCTTTTTTGCCACTGTGGTCTACGGGCACGTTGATCGAATGCCTGTTGTATGGCATCAGTATTGGGGGAAGGAGCCCGGCTCTGGCACGTGAACCTCGGCTCCCCTAGTTCCCGGATGTGTCTAGTTTTAGTGAAGTTAGGCAGACTTCTCGGAGCCTGAACTCCCTCCACCAGGGACTGGGCATAAGTTTTATCTCTAGTTCTTAGAGAGGGCAGCCAACGATGGGGCTCCTCGTGGCAGGGGTTTGGTTGGTCACCATCGCATCCCCAGTGCCTGCCTTAGAGGGTTTGTTCTCAGAATTAAAAGAGAAGCCTGTATAAAACCCCTAGCACCCAGCATTCCATGTCATGGGTGCTCAGCGAAAGTCCGTTCCCCTCACCTGTGGGCAGAAGCAGAAGAGTAAGGAGAAGTTAAAAATTAAAGCTTAAATACAGGTATTCTGATTATTTCCAGTTAGCATATGAGGAAGCTAAGGCACAAGGAGGCAGAGTGACTTGTCCAAGGTCACACCGCTAATGCAGGACAGAGCTGGGACTCAAACCTAGGCCTGTCTGACCTCAAAGGCTGTTTTGTTTGTTTTCCTTCACTCGCTGTGTTGATTCTTAGCACGTTTTATTTTCCCAGCCTCCCAGCCTAGATGAGGGAGATAAATCGTGTGTATTATCAGGGATTCTAGAAAAGTGTTAATATATCCTGCGTAGGCCTGGGGAATAGCAGGGCCAGCCGTGTGCCCGAGTGCCTGGAGGGGCAGGGAGAGCATGAGCTCCCAAGAGCAAGGATTTTTGCCTGTTCTGTTATCACCCATCCCCAGTGCCTAATGCAGGGCCTGGCGTGGAGCAGGCCCTGGACGAGTATTTATGGGACCCAAATGGAAGAGCTTCCTGGAGGAAGGGTTGGGGGTCAAGAGGGATCTCAAACAATGTTATCGCATTCAGTGGCTTGTCCCTGGTGGTGGTTAAGAGCCCAGGTTCTGGTGCTGTGCAGCTTGTGATCAAATCCTAACTCTGCACTTCCTAGCAGTGTGACCTGGGCAGGAGACAGAAGCAGTCTGTGCCTCGGTTTCCCCGTCTATAATGTGGAGAAGATAGGAGTACCTGTTTCATATGGTTGTATGAGAATTTAGTGAGTTAAGTATGTGAGGTACGGGCAGCTCCCTGGCACGTAGTGCGTGCTTGTGTAAGTGTTAGTCACTCCCTCCTCCTCCCCCTCCTTTCCCCTCCCCCTCCTCCTCCTCATTGCTGGTAGGGGCCTGTCCTCAGGCCCCAGAAGGGTCCTCTCTGGGCCTTGATAAGGGAGAGTCAGAGGGCGGGGGCACAGGCAGAGCAAACACACTCTGGCATTTGCTGATTGCCTCTTGTGTACCAGGCACTGTGCCCTCCAGGTGCCCAGGGCAGAGCAAGTAAGGGGCAGCAGGTTAGTGGGAAACCCTTTAAGAGTGCAGAGCCATCTCTGAAAGCAAACTAGGTACATCTCCCAGGGCCTTCTTTATCCAGCTGCACTTTGCACAAGATTCGTCCACCTCTGCCATTCTCCTCCCTTGGGACAGATTGGAGGCACCCAGAGGCACAGCGAGCCTGTGGGGTCACTTACCACCTCCTTCCTGCCGCCCCTTCCCGGCCTCTGCCCATGGATTAAATACCTTGGCTTCTGGCAGAAATAATGTCACCCTGGCCCAGGCTAAGAAAGGTGATCGGACGTCTCCAGGCTCACCCAACTATTAAGCAGTCAGGCCAGCAAGGGATTTTGCCCCTCAGAGCCCCTTCCTCGCCTGGAAGAAAGGGATGGTGGGACTTTCTAGGTCATGAGGGTTCACTGGGATTGCGGGCGGGGCAGTGCTTTGAGATCCATGAGACAAGGCAAGGTGGGTTGGGTGGTGGATGATGGCCCTTTCCCTCCCTCCCTCTCCAGGGCTTGCCTACTGCAGACACCTGTCCACCGTGAGGACCCACCTGTCAGCCCTGGTCAATCACATGATCGTGTCTCCAGACTCGCCCTGTGATGCTGGGCACGGGCTGACGGCCAGGATCTGGGAGCAGTACCTTCAGGACAGCACAGTAAGGCTTGGCCTGGCTCGGTCTGCAGTGGGGCAGACAGAGCCTGTGGGGGGACCGTCTGGTTATCTGAGCAGTAGACCCACCTGCTTGTGAGGACTTGAGGCTGTTATGACACCTTTGGGTTCTGCATACCCAACGCAAAGGCCCTTCCCTTCTTGAGAGTTCCAAGACCCACAGCCCACTTCTGCCTGTAAGGGTGAGGATCAAGGAGGATGGAAAGTACATATTCTCATCTAGAAGGAGTAAGAATGAATCCATCACCAAGCATTTATTAAGCACCAGCTGTATGCTCAGTGGTGCAAGAAGTGCTTTAAGTCCCCAGCAGGAAGGAACTTACAGCACAGTTGAACTACTTAGAGTGACGGAGGTAGTGAAGTCAGAGGAGGCAGCTGGGCGGAGGAAAGCCCGCCACGTGCCCCTCTGCCTCAGGGCCAGAGAATCCTCCCATTAGATATTTCACCCGGAGACAGATTTCTAAGATTTTCTTATCAGAAGGCAAATGTCCCCACAAGGAAGGTGTTTACGGTGGAAAAAAGCTTCACGGTCGGAGAGTTTGGGAAACAAGATGAGTCAACTTTTCTGTACCCTGCAGCACTTCCTAGAACCTTGGCTAGGCTGATACACTTGCCGGTCTCAAGAAACGGGGGTGGGTGGGATGGGGGGGGGAGCATATGGAACAATCCCTCAAATGTGTGGGGCCACAGGGACCTTTGTTGGAAAAGTGCCTCCATGGCTGGTGTGGAAGGCAGAATCGATTTCGATAGACACTAGTCTCACTGCCGCCAGCAGCAGGCTTTCAGAAGAGAGACCTGATTTCTCCACGCGGGACGAACGCGGTGGCTCAGTCCGCCGGGTGCCTTCCCACCCGGGCCCTGGGGAGGGCCTGGCTTCGCCACGCTGGGGAAAGGTGCTATCCTGTGTATTGATTTGGGAATGCTGGGGGACTCTGGGAGAAACAAACTGGTTCCCAAACCTGGACAAACAGAAGGGTTATTTGACATTTTTTTTTGGCCAAAATTAGCTGTTTTTCTGAACAACAGGAGGAATGCCTGCTTACTGGGACAACTCAAACAAGGAAGAATGCAGGTGTATAAAACGAAAATTGTTTAGTTACCTTCTTTCTGCCACAATGCGTTCGTTCTGATCGCCTGAGTTAATGAATAGTGTCAGTTATGTAGAGACCCTAATGTATATTTCTGGTGCTTATACATTCATAGATATGTCTACATAGATATGTCTGTAATTCTTATTTTTTTAAAATGAGGTGATGTTATATTTGTATTTTAAGCAACAATTTCAGTTTATATCAAAGACGTCTTTCAGGGGCGCCTGGGTGGCACAGCGGTTAAGCGTCTGCCTTCGGCTCAGGGCGTGATCCCGGTGTTCTGGGATCGAGCCCCACATCGGCTCCTCCGCTATGAGCCTGCTTCTTCCTCTCCCACTTCCCCTGCTTGTGTTCCCTCTCTCGCTGGCTGTCTCTCTCTCTGTCGAATAAACAAAATCTTTAAAAAAAAAAAAAAAGAGGTCTTTCAGATCTGTAGGTGAAGTCCTAAATGCTAGCACCTTAACACCTCACAGATGAGTAGCCCATAATTTATTCAAATCTTCCCCTAATGATAGACAACGGGGCTCTTTCTCTTTTTAAAAACTATTTCAAACAGTGCTCCAGTCAACATCTTCATAAGCACATACCATTCTGCCTAGTGCTTTTATTTCAGGGGTAGATTCCTAGAAATTGATTGATACGCATTTAAAATTTAAATAGATATGCCAGCTTACTTTCTCAAAAAAGTCACAGTGTTCATAATCCCCGGGGGCCTGGGAGAGTGCACATTTCCTGAGGAATTCGAAAGATATAGACTTCTGGGCTCCACTCCAGTGTTACTGATTTAGCATCTCTGGGAGTGGAGCCCAAGAATTTATATTTTTTGGAAGTTCCCCAAACGCTTCAGTGATCCCCCCAGTTTGGAAGGTACTAGTCTAAGTACAAGTTGGTTGATCAAATAAATTAGTCAAAAATGAAAAATTTTCGTCTAACACTTTTGCAGTCCTTTCACAAATGGGCCGTATTTTTACCCTTCTTGGTTGCATTGTTGTATTAGGGTGGACTGAGCAGCAGTATAACAAATGTCCCCACTTTTTCAGTTGCTTGACATCATGGGGTATGTTTCTTGCTCCGTGAGGAGTCCTAGGTGGGCATTCCTGGCGAGTGGGCATTTGTCCTCCCTCCAGAGGTTCAGGGGCCTTTCATTCTCATGGCCCCACCATCCTCCAGGGTTAATGGGGGGATGCAGAGTCTGAAGGGAGTACACTTGCTCCTTTAAAGCCCTGGCCTGGAAATGGCTTATAGCACATCCTGCCAGATCCCATTGGCCAGCGCCTCATCACGTGGCCACACCTAACTGCAAGGGAGGCTGGGAAATGGAGTCCAGCTGTGGGCTCCAGGACCCAAGCAGGTGGCTTTTTAATGAAGCGTTTACAGCCTCGGACACAAATAGTTCTCGGATTTTAAGCAGCTTTGACAAGGCTGTCTGCAGAATACAAGTTAAAATTTCCAACAAAGACAAAAGAATGGCTGGTTTTGCCATTGTGGTTGGGTACATCTAAGACGTGCATTAAGATGTAAAATCAGTGGGATGCCTGGCTGGCTCAGTCAGTAGAGCATGTGACTCTTGATCTCAGGGTTGTGAGTTTGAGCCCCATGCTGGGCATTGAGCTTACTTTTAAAAAATGTCACATATGCTTGTAATTTTGGAATGTAAAGAGATAGGAGGAAACAGAACCCTACTACCCTTCAGAGTAGCTTTCTAGTAGTCATTGGTACTTTCCATACACACACACACACACACACACACACACACACACACACAAACATGAACAGATTGGGCCTGCTGGGTGCCCAGCATGACTAATTATAACTGCAAAGTCTTTGCCTGAAAGTGAATTTTTGAAAAGAGAGTAAATCTATTGGACAATACAGCAAACAGTTGTTAAAGTCGTCTTAGTGTGCACAGGAGTCATAGTGCATGAAGAACCAGCTGGAAATGTTCATTTGGGATTGATTTGCTTTTAAGCAATTTTCTTTGAGCTGAATCAAGGTTAATAACTTTGAACTCATGCTGCCATATCGACACAATGCACAACATCGACTAAAAATTCAGTAGAAATGTTCGTTCATTCTATACTGACCTTTTGGGATTTTTTGCAAAAAAATGGGTTCACACTAGATATGTTCCGCCTCTTGGGATTTTTTTCCACCTAATAATACACTTTGAACATCTTTTTGTGTAAGTTCTCACGGATGCGCGTCCTGCCCTTTCTCCTCCTGCCCTTTTGATGTGGTGTTCCCATGTAGGGATCCGTTGTTCCTCTGTCAGCGGGCAGTTGGGGGTTTTCCCATATGATGCCAGGATGGCTGTCCCGGTACACACAGCTTTGCTTATTCACAGCATGATCTCTAAAGGCCAGGTCTGAGAAGTAGGGCTGCCAGGTCACGGAGCCCTCCTTCTGGTTTTCTGTTGACCAACCCTTTACTTCCTGCCACCTACCACAGAGCTACGAGGAACGGGAGCTGCTACATCTCATCTCCTATGGCGGCATCCAGCCAGAGATCCGCAAGGCTGTGTGGCCCTTCCTCCTGGGCCACTACCAGTTCGGGATGACAGAGGCAGAAAGGAAGGAGGTTGGTTGCCCCTGATGGGCAGTGGGGTCTTTGGCAGCAAAAGGTGGGGCTGGGGGTGCTCTGGTTTCATGCTGGACCAAGATGGGGCAGGGGAACGTGGGGGAGCCAGGAAACCCCAGGGCGGGGCTGTCCGGTAGAAATACAATGCAAGCCACAGATGCCATTGCTTAAAATTTTATTTTGGGAGATAATTATAGATTCACATAGTTACAAGAAATAATGCAGAAGGGTCTCGCATATCCTTTATCCAATTTCTCCCAATGGTAGCATCTTACAAAACTATAATACAGTATCACAACCAGGGCATTGACGTGTGTGTGTGTGTGTGTGTGTGTGTGTGTGTGTGTGTGTGTGTACCACCCCAGTCAACATACTGAACACTTCCGGTGCTACCAGGGTCCTCGTGTTACCCTTTTTGAGCCCCACCTCCCGGCCTAACATTTGGCAACCACCAGTCTGTTCCTCCTTCCTGCAACTTTGTCATTTGGACGATGTTGTAGAAATGGGATCATGTCGTATCTAACCTTTTGGGATTGACCTTTTCACTCAGCATAATCCCCTGGCAGTCTGTCCTTTCTATGGCCAAGAGTTCCATGGTGTCCCACGGCCTGGGTGAATCACAGTTTGACTATCCATCTGTCGGCGGATAGGTGGGTTTTGTCCTGGTTTGGGCTATTACAAAGAAAGCTGCAGTGAACATTCGTGTTTTCGTGGGAGTGTAAGTCATCATTAAACGCTCAAGGGTACAATGCTGGGACGCACACTATGCATGCTTAGTTTTGGGAGAAACTGTCCAGCTTCTGCAGCGGCTGAGCTGTGTTCTCTTCCCACCCGCAATATCCGAGTGAGCCACACCTGCACCCTCCCTGGAGTTTTGGTCTCGTTGTTGTTTTTTACGTTAGTCACTCAGACAGGTGTCAAGGAGGTTTCATTGTGGTTTTAATTTGCATTTCCCAAATGGCCAGTGACAGTGAACATCTTTGCACACGCTTACTTGGCATCTGGGTATCTTTGGTGAGGTGTCTGCTCACGTCGTTTGTCCATTCTCTAGCTGAATTGTTCGGGTTTTTACTGTTGCATTCGGGAGTTCTTAATACACTCCAGATATTCCTTCTCTGTTGGATAAATGGTTTGCAAGTATTTTCTCCCAGTCTGTGTCTTGTCTTTTCATCCTCTTAATGGGGCTTTTGCAGAACAAATGTCTAAATTTTTTATGAGGTTTAGTTTACCAATTTTTCCTCATGTACATTGAGCTTTTGGTGTCGAGTCTAAGAACGTTTTGCTTAGTTAGCCCTAGATTCCGAAGATTTTCTCTTATGTTTCTTTTCTCAAAGTTTTATAGTTGCACGTGTTACACTTATGTCTGTGATCCATTTTGAGTTCCTTTGTGTATACAGGGAGTGGTTGAGGTCGGGGTTCATTGTTTGCCTTTGACGTCCAGCGGCTTCAGCCCCATTCGACAAAATGGCCATCCTTCTTGCACTGAACTGCTTTTGTGTCCCTGTCAGCAATCAGTTGGGCCCGTTAGTGTGGATTCCCATTCCGTTGCATTGGTCTAATGCTACCCTGCTGTGAGTCGTCTCCAGCCGATAGCACACCGGGGCACCTACGTTGATCCTGAGTGTTCGGTTAATGCTTTAGTAGTCCTGTTTCAGAAAGTAGAAAGGAACAGATGCCCATAAATATTTTTACAAATGATAAGTTCACAAGAAGTTGCAAAAACTGTGACAAAGAGGTCCTGCCGTACCCAATGGAAGCATCGCCTAGAACAGTAGCTCATTATCAAAACCGGTACGTTAGCGTGGGCACCATAGAGCTCCCTTGACTACAGGCCTCACTAGGACTTCACCAGCTTCTGCAGTATCTCGTGTGTGTGCACACGCGTGTGTGTGCGTGTGTGTGTGTGTGTGTGTATGGGTAGGTCTGTATCATTTTATCAAGGTGAAAGTAATTTTAATAATACATTTTATTTAACCCAACATACCCAGTATATTACCATTTCAGCCTGTAGTCAATATAAAAATTATCGAGAGATTCTGCATTCTTTTATTCATACTAAGTTCTTAAAACCTGGTGGTATTAACATTCCATATCCGAGTACCACCTGTGCTATTATACATTTGTCAGTAAATTGACTCACTATGTATATAGCTTATTTAAAATGATATTTGGTATCCCTGCCATCAATGGAAAACTGACATGACTTGCGTAATAGAAGGAAACCATAAAAACAAATAGGATATGACAAAAGGACATAATTCAGTTCCACGCAGATGCCGTAGCCTGCCTGAGGCCAGCTCTCTCTTTGTCAGGAGGGGGTTTCTGAAGTGTGATAGGAGGTGTTCAAGACACTGTAGCACCAGACTGACCTTCCCCGTAATCTGAAAAGTTAAAGGGGAGCTGAAAATAGAAATCACACCGTGATTCTGTATGATAAGACCCCATGCCAGTGAACTGTCTGAAATCGTCTCGGAAATAGCGGGAGGCCCCTGCCACACCTCACCCCCTTGCCTGCTGGGCTCCCGGTGAACAGGAACAGCGTTCTGGGGTGCCAGGCCCTGTGCTTGGGACCAGGGACCCAGCGGTGTGTTAGACGAGGTCCTTGCCAGGTTAGTGGGGGTCGTGCAGAGTCCGATGGAGGCAAACCCAGGGTTGTAAGAGCGCATAGGAGGCACCTCTACCAGGCAGAAGGCTTACCTGCTCTCTTTCCAGGCCATGGGGGTGAGGCAGGGCCTCTAGGAACAGGGGCCAGCCAGAGCTAAGCCCAAGGGGAGACTCGTGCATAATGCAGTGTGTGTGTGTATCTGTGTGGGGAAGGGCGGGAAGGGCATGGTGGACATGGTGGCTGGCACATAAAGGACAGGAGGGTGGGGGGTGACAGTGAGAGGTGGGGCTGGGGAGGAAAAAAGAGGAGGCTGCTGAGGGGTAAACTCATAGGAGGGGCCAGGCTGGGACAAGCAGGCACCGGGAAGGAGGCTGCTGGGGTCGTCCTGGTGCAGGGTCATGGAAACCTAGCCTAGAAAGGCAGTGGGAATGGGGAGGTATGCTGGGATGAATCTTCTGGAAGTCCGTGGGAGGGAGGACAGGCCTTGGGCAGGGTGGACCCTGAGTCTCTCTCTGGAAGCCCTGAATAGCTAAAGGATTCCCCACCCCTCCCAACCTGGACACGGAGCAAGTTCCCTGCCTTCTGTCTTCATGCCTGTCCACACCCTTACTTAGATCAGCCTGTCTGTCCCGACTTGTGCCCAGAGGCCGGGCTGATTCAGAGCCTCGGTTACCCAGGCCGTGTATCAGGAACAAGGCCAGCTACCCTCCCATCCGCTGACATGCCACAAGGGAAATGCTTGAAATCTGTAGTCCTCCTGTAAGTAAAGGGAGGGGTCAGTTTTGTTCATCTTTGTATCCTCGGCACCTGGCCCTGCACAGGGCACGTGGGAGGCCCTCAGTAAATGTGGGGGGGGGAGGGTGGACGGGTGGTGGAGTGGGTACCTGGCACATTGTAGGTGCCTCCCGAATTAGGGGTGAATGAGTGAATGAGGAAGGAGAGAAGGTAATAAGAAAGGAAAGAAACAGTCCTCTCACTTCAGTACACCCTGGGCTTAGTATGCTCCCTGGCTCCACGGATATTTGAATGTGTGAATGAATGAATGAATGAATGAATGAATGAATAGGAGGGAGGAAGGGAACATTGAAAGAAAGATGCAGCCTCGCGCACGTTTGTGTACCCTCAGGGCCCAGCCGGTGCCCTGCACATAGTGGGTGTCCGTTGGATGTCCATGACATCTGGGGTGTCTCTGGGGCTCAGGCTCCCAGGTCGGAGCTGGCGTCCTCGTCTGGCTTGGGCTGGCTCTCCCCAGGGCTGACCTTGTCTCTGCCCCGGCAGGTGGACGAGCAGATTCACGCGTGCTATGCGCAGACCATGGCCGAATGGCTGGGCTGTGAGGCGATCGTGCGGCAGAGGGAGCGGGAGTCCCACGCGGCTGCCTTGGCCAAATGCTCGTCAGGGGCCAGCCTGGACGGCCACCTGCACCAGATGAGGCACAGGGACGCTACCATCAGCAACGAGGTGATGGGCGGCACCCATCTGGGAGCACGAGGGTGGGGGAGGGGCGGTAAAGGCAGGGATCTGCTCCGTGTAGCTCTTGTAGGGACGGTGACGGCTGTCTGGAGCTGTCACCCCTAGCATGTGGGTGGGAGGTGACCTTGGAGTTCGAGAGACCTGCATTGGAATCCAGCCTCACCATTTTCTGGCTGCGGGGCCTCCAGCAAGCACCTTTACTTCCGGGCCTCAATTTCCACATCTGTTAAAGGGAACACCCACTGGCATAGGGGAAGTTTGTGTGCAGCTCACGTGAGATCGTGCATACAAAGCGCCTGGCACAGCGCTCGACTTTCACATATTCGGCACATGCGCGCTGAGCACCGCGTTCTGGAATGTCGGGAACGCTCCCGTGGCCACATCACACCTCTCCGCCCTCACCGAAGCGCCGGCTTGGCAGCCCAAAGAAGGAGCTGAGAACAAGGTTAATTCTCTTCCCCAGCGAGGCACACTCATCGGGTTGCCAGCAGTCACGCTGCACAGCATAGCAAGCGACCACCAAAAGTCAGTGACTTCTGACAATGAGCCCTGAATGTGTCCTCGTGGGTCTGGCTCAGCGGAGCACTTCTTTTTTTTTTTTTTTTTTTAAAGATTTTATTTATTTATTTAACAGAGATAGAGACAGCCAGCAAGAGAGGGAACACAGCAGGGGGAGTGGGAGAGGAAGAAGCAGGCTCATAGTGGAGGAGCCTGATGTGGGGCTCGATCCCATAACGCCGGGATCACGCCCTGAGCCGAAGGCAGACGCTTAACCGCTGTGCCACCCAGGCGCCCCAGCGGAGCACTTCTGAGTGGGGCTGGCAGGGCTCACTCTTGCCTGCTGTCAGCGCCTGGTCCGCTAAAAGGTTTCTTGATCTTCGCTGGGCTCTCTGCCATGTCTGGGGTGACCGGGATGTGCCCCACATGTCCCATCGTCCAGCAGGCAGAGCTGGGCATGTTCTCATAGTGAACGCAGATCATAGACAAAGTGGAGATACACGAGGGCTGGTTAAACGTCTGCCCTGGCAAGGTTGCTCACATCCCCGGGCTGCCGCAGGTCCCAGGGCCAAGCCTCGCAGCCAAGTAGGCAGGAATGAGAAGTTCTAAGGGCAAAAGCATGTAGACAGAGGAATAAAAAAATCAGGCCATTAGTGCCAACCAGTCACTGGGAGTTGAACTTAAATAGTAGGCGGAAGTCTCAAGTACAGGGCAATTAAAGGTAGGGTTTTGCGGTTGCAGGAGTGGGAACTGGGGTCCCCTGGCTGCTGTGTGGCCCTGAGGCTCCAGGGAGCAGAGGGATACCCCCCCCCCACTCTCATTGTACAGATAGGAGGCTGAGGCCCTGAAGGGACCTGCCCAAGTCAGGAATAGAGATGAGGCCGCACTTACAGAATCCCTGCCTGAGCTGAGAGCAGGGCCCCAAAGCCGGGATACAGCCTCACCCCTGCTCTCTCGGCCCCTTTTTCTATCAGTCCTCCCAGAGCTGCAGTTCAGGCCGCCAGCATGTCCGCCTGCAGAGTGACTCCAGCAGCAGCACACAGGTGACCTTCCAGAGGCCCCGCCCCTTCCCCAGACTCCCCTTCCCCCACCCACCCTCTCCCTCCAACCTGGAGTAAAGGGATGGGAGGTCCATCATCTATAGGTCACCTAGGGTTTATTTGTTTTAGCTTTTCATGCTAGCATTAAAAATGGAGTTTTTAGGCACACAAGTAATATATGAATCTCTTCTCCCTGTAAAAAATTAAAGTATTGCAGAAAAAGCTAAATTTGGCTTTGATCATTCCTAATACCCACTTGCCCTCCCTAGAAATAGCATCATTTTGCTGTGTGTGCTGTCAGACCCTACTGATTGCCTGTACGTACACAGAAATATGTACACGGTATATAGAGGACATATTGCAATGTTTGGTAATTTTTGAAAATTTCTACATAAATGCCATCATGTGTGTTGGTCCACAGCTTTCCATTTTATTCAGTGAAATGTTAACTCGTCTCACGTGATATTAAATAAAAAAGCAAAGCCCCCAAAATAGGTGTACTATGTCACCTCTTGCATAACAAGAGGGAATATTAATATTAATATACCTATTTTCAAAAACAATGGATGAATAAGCCAGAAATGAATCAGAATGGTCGCCTGCAGGAGTCAAGGGAGGGCTCAGGAAAAGAAGCTACATTTCCCTGAATAGCCCTTGTTTCCTAGTTCCAACTTTGGAGTTAGGGACATTTTTTTTTTTTTGCATAATTTAAAACAGTTGAATCTAGAAGAAATTTTGAAAAACCAAAAACGTGATTTTAACAGCAAATCAGATTGGTGACATAAACACACAGAGAAGAAATACTTCGTGTTCCCTTGGAACATGGTCTTACATCCTTGATAGGATCTGACCTCAGGACACAAAGAACCACAGAACAATCTTTGAGATGTATCCTGGAGGCTTTTCCATGGTAGTTCATACATTATCAAAGTACTTTTGAAAATTAATCCGTAACAGCCAAGCACGTGGATATACTATGCTGTTTCTAGCCTGTTCCTTCTGTTTTTAACCAATTTTTTGCTTTAAAAACTATGTGCCTATCATTTTGTGTGATGAAAGTTACGCTCCTTGCCACTTGAATTCCCTAGTACTCTCTCCTCAGGCAATTTCAGTGCTTCCTTATTTCTGGATTATTCTATGCATTTCCATGCAATAGGTCACTTTTTTTATTTTTCACAGCGGGAGCTTGTATCATACCTGGTTCCACCCCATCCTTTTCCCCAACTGTATAGTATTCCACGTGCATGTTCCATATTTGAACCAGTCCCCTGCTGATGGATATTTAGGCGGCTGCTGGAACCAGGCCACAGGGGACATTCTCTGTCTGTCTGTTTTTGTGCACCTCGTCTTCAGGTGTTTGAGTCTGTGACAAAGTGGAGCAAGTCGAGGCAGAAGGCAGGTTGGAGGAGAAACAGCCCAAGATCCCCAATGGGAACCTGGTGAATGGCACCTGTTTCCCAGACTCTGGCTATCCCTCCTCCCACAACGTCTCCTCGGGCCTCTCGGAGCACTCGGAGCCCAGCCTGAGCACAGAAGACAGTGTCATGGACACCCAACAGAATGCCCCCCTGGCACTTCGGCCTGGGGACAGCAGCGTGGAGAACGGGCAGAGCAGTGAGGCCACCACCTCCTGGGATGAGGCCCCCCATGAGGAGCTGGCCATGCAGGACAGCCTGGAGAGCGACCTCCTCGCCAACAAGAGCATGGACGAGTTCATGTCCTTCACCGGCAGCATGGACGTGGCCCTGCCCGTGGAGGGGGCTGCCATGGAGGGCTGGGGGGGCGGCGAGGTGGAGAAGCACAGCCAGGTGGACAGTGAGGACAAGCTCTCAGAAGAACCCGAGATGGAAAGTCTCTTCCCCGCCCTGGCTTCTCTGGCCGTGGCCGTTTCTGCCAACAACGAGGCATCACCCGTGTCCTCCAGCGGCGTCACTTACTCTGTAAGTCACCAGGATTCTCCTCCACTCCGTGTTCTCACCTAACAGCTGTGGGAGGGTGGGCGTGTCCCACAAGCCTCAGTTTCCCAGCACGACCTCTGCTCTGTTACATTTTCCCAGGCACAGAGGCTGCACTGGAAAAGCCCCTTTGGGAGGGAGGACAATATCATACCAGGCTCTGCTGTTCAAACCACCCCAGGTTCAATCCCAGCTGAGGCACGCCACTTCATGTCTCTGAGCCTCAGTTTCCCTATCAGTCGAGTACCTTCTCTCTTGAGCTGTTCTCAGAATTAGTGAGTCCGGTCCTCCATGCCTGACATGCGGTGACCTCTCAGTCAATAGCAGCCTTGAGGATGAGTATCTTGGCGTACGATCAGGTCCAACGTCCTTTAAATCCTCAAGTTTGCTTTCTTGCCAGAAGGTCCAAGCCAAAGGATGTCAACTGAATGGGAGGTTTTCGGAGCCAGGAGTTGTGTTTCCATTTTCCTTTGAAGAACTTATTTCTATCTAAGATACACATGCCCATAGTTTGTAGAGTCAAACAGACAAGGCTGAATAGGAAATCAGAAGTGCCCCCCACCTGCCCCCGTGGAGCCCTCCCCAGAGGTCATAATGGTTACTTACTCTGCCCAAGTTATCTGGTGTTTACCCCTGTGTCCGTAAATAACATACTTGTATTGCTACTTCTTGATCTTTTTTTCCTCTTTTTTTCTGCAATTCCAGACATTCCACACCCACACCCTCGCCCCATAAGTGACACCTTCCCATCCCCATCCATCCACTACAGTTACAATGATTTCAGTTAAATGGCTCTTGTTCACACTCGTATAACAACAGAATGTATACACCACGTAGGAAGCACTATTTCTTTTTCTTTCCTACAAAAACAATTTTGTTTTCCCCGGATGCATTTTGATTTCCTTATCTCTGTTGTCTTTTCCTACGTTTGCTACGTATGGGTCATCACTCCATGCCCCCAGCCTCCGCACTCTGCCAGTTTTCTAAATCTCTCCTGGAACACTGCGGACACATGAGGTTTTCTGTTCATTTGTATGTCTCGCGAAGTCTCTCCAGTGGCCTTCCCCGGTCCACTGCTCCCAATGGATAGCTGTCATCTTAGATTTTTCTCCACCTGTACATGGAGGTTACTTTTGCTTTTGAATTATGCACCTGTGTATGTTGTAAATCTGATTCAAAGCTGTTAATTATCCAGAGAGATCTATTTTACAGTTCATCTGACACCTTGATTCAAAACAGGCAGCTGTCCTTGAGAACCCAAATGTTAGTTTTTCTTCCGGGGTTCCCTTACCAGGGATGGGGCTTTTGAGGGGGTCCCACCTTCATGCAGGAAAGTCTCTTATTAGATTCCTTACCTTAGGGGAGAAAGACCCCAAAACCATTCAACCCAAGCTTATGTTTTGCCAATTTGGAAGCTTCCTTCAAGGCAGAAGCCAGATTTGGTATTTTCTTGCCTTTCTGGGTTAAATTTTGGCCTTGGAATGTTCCGTATTTTTCTTGCCATATCATTGGACCTTTTCATCAGGTGGGGTCAAGGCAGTAAGTCCAGCATATGGTGGGAACCAGACTCCCGCTCGCTTCCTCCCTTCTTCCTGTCCGGTGTTCAGTGGGGGAGGGTCGCTGCCCCTCCAGCTGGTTATAACCCTCGTCCACTCAACGGGGACCATTCGTCTGTGCACCTTAGAGAATTGTTCTGTTTTATAGAAGGGAGAAAAGCTAAAAGAACTTCCATCCCACAAAGTGAAAAGAGGCTTTCGGGGGAAACAACAGAAACGAAATCGAACACCCACCCAGGCCAGGGAGAGGACATGCTTTTCAGTGGCAGCAGGAGAGGGCGAGGAGGGAGGAGGGAGAACCCTTGGAATCCCACCTCTGGGAGGAGTTGGGGTGTAACTGTTCCTTCCTCCCCGTCCCCTGGGTCTGCAGCCGGAGCTCCTGGACCTGTACACGGTGAACCTGCACCGCATCGAGAAGGACGTGCAGAGATGTGACCGCAACTACTGGTACTTCACGCCCGCCAACCTGGAGAAGCTGTGCAACATCATGTGCAGGTGGGGGGATGGGGAGGTCTGCGGGGGGGGGGGGGGCGGGAGGGGTGGCAGAGACGGGGCTCACAGGGAGCCCAGCCGGACGGCAGCCTCTGCCCCTGGCACCTTGCCCACCTGGCGTTTACACCAGCCCACGCTGACAATAAGATAACAATCCGAGCAATGATCACAACAGGGAGCATTTATTAAGCACTTACTGTATACAGGCACTCTCCTGAGCCCTTCACTAAACACTGTTTCATCTCGTCCTCACAGCAAGCCCGTGGGGTGAAGTGTTACCCCCGTCCACAGGGGAGGAGATGGAGGTTGAAGGCCAGCTCTTTGCTCCCGTCCCCCAGCGGGCAGTTGGCTGAGCAGGAGCTCGTACTCACGTCTCTCGGGCTCCAGAGTCTTGTGCTTTGTTTCCTTAAGCCAAGACCTGGAGCCTCTCATTACTTTTCACTACATACTGAATATTTTCTTTCTTAAAATAAGAAGGTAACTCAGGCTTATTAAAAACCTCAATCACCCAGCGAAACCACAAGTTCCTAAGGTCTAAAGAGAAGCTGCTTCCCTCTCCAGTCATAATGCCCCCTCGCCTAGAAGAAACTACTGCTAACAATTGAGTAAACATCCTCCCAAGCCATGTGTATATTTATGTGTAAAATAACATAATATAGTGTGTATTATATAATATCACATGAGTACATATGTGTTTTAATGTTTTTTTATTTTATCTATATGGGATTAATACTCTGTCTTCTACGAATTGCTTTATACACTTAATCATGCATCGTGGGCATCTCTCCAGGCTGCTCTAACTCAGGGTTAGGGCTATACTAGTGTAGCCCACAGGCCAAATCCGGCCCACCACTCGTTTTTGTAAATAAAGCTTTATTAGAACCCAGCCATGCCCATTCGTTCGCATAGTCTCTATGATTGCTTCTGCAGAGTTGAGTAGTTGAGACAGAGAACGCACGGCGTGCAAAGCTGAAAATAATTATTATCCGGACCTCTCAGGAAAGGTGTGCCAATCCCTGCTCTAACTCATTTTTATTAATAAGTACTATCCCTTAACTATTCTATTTTACAGTCTCCTAAGCAATCATTGCCTCTCAAAATTGAGTTGAGGAGATACAAATATAATGAACTTTAATATAGTATGTTACATTAAAATGAAAAGGTGCTGGGGAAGAAGGAAGGATAAACCAACCTTTTCTGGGTTATGGCCTTGGAAGAAATCATGGAAGGCCTCACAGAGGAGGTGACATTCAAGATGGCCTTTGACAAAATTAGGAGAGACTCAAGAAACCACTTGGCATATATGTACTCTGTGGTGAGGCCACCTGGGTTCAGATCCTGCCTCTGCCATTTATTATTAGGTGTATGACTCTATGCATGTCACTTGTGTCTCTGGCCTCAGTCTCCTCATCTGTAAAACGGGATATGATAATACCTTTCTCATATGATTATTTTGAGAATTTCATGGTGTAATACATTTTTAGTGGCTGAGTATACAGTAAATGCTCAGTAGATATTAGTTATTATTAAGGGGGCAGATGGGAACTCCAGGCACAGAACTGCCAGGGCAAAGCACAGGGGCATGAATGTGTGCCTGAGAGGAGGAAGTACCAGGAGGTGGTGGGGCTGTGATGGGGAGGAGACAGTGAATGCCGTGTACCCCCAGCGAAGGGGTTTGCATGTTGTCTTGTCATAGTGGGGGGCCTGTGAACATGTGGTGCTTTGAGTTGGGCTTTAGGAAGGCCATCGTGGTGCCTGAGAATAGGATATTTGAAGCGTGTCAGATGGGGGAAGGGAATGAAGGTGGGAGCTGAAGGAATGAGTGGTCCAGGTGAGGGGTGGGGAACTGCGTCAGGGAGGAGGGAGAGGATGAGCGGGTTGGAGAGACAGGTCGTGAGTGCCATCCTTGGGCCCCTTGTCTCTCTTGAAGCTACATCTGGCAGCACATTGAGATCGGCTATGTCCAGGGCATACGTGACCTCCTGGCTCCACTGTTGGTCATCCTGGATGACGGTGAGTATGTCCTCCCCACTCAGGGCCAGGGGTGCAATTTTCTCCCTACTGCAGAGGAGGGGATGTGAACCTCATTTTGTGACTCCATGGAATGGGTCAGTGCAGGTGCTCAGAGGACCTGTTGGTGACCACACCAAGGTCCTAGTAAAATAAAAAGTTCGTTCCACATTAGCCAACACTTATCGCCAGGTGCCCAACACCCCGCCAGGCCTTCGCTAGCCACTGATTGTACAAACGTGAATGGGAACAAAGAAAAACCCAGGCCCAGATGTCTTCACTGGTGAATTAATACCAGTTCTTCACAAACTCTTCCAAAAGGTAGAATAGGAGGGAATACGTTCCGACTCACTCTATAAGACCATTCCTTATATGAGGACCCATTGGTACCTTGATACGTATACCAGACAAAGATGTCACAAGAAAAGAAAACTACAGACTGATGTCCTCTATGAATATAAAGACAAAAATCCTTAGCAAAACACTTGCAAACTGAATCCAGCAAGATATAGTAGGACTATATACCATGGCCAAATGGGATTTATCCCAGAAACGCAGGCTGGTTCAACGAATGAAAATGAATCCATGTAATTCACTATACTAATAGAATTAAGGACAAAAATGACATGGTCATCTTAATTGACGAGGAAATGGCATTTGACCAAATCCGACACCCTTTCATGTTAAAAACACTCTACAAACTAGAAATAGAAGGAAACTTTCTAAACACGATAAAAGGCACCTAAGAAAAACCTACGGCTATTTCATACTCAATGGTGAATGACTGAATGCTTTCCTCCTAAGATTAGGAAAAAGATAAGGATGTCCACTTTTGCTACAGAAGATTCTAGCCAGGACAATTAGGGAAGCAAAAGAAATAAAAGGTAGCATACTGGAAAGGAAGTAAAACTATCTATTTGCAGATGATGTGATTTTTGCATATAGTAATCCCAAGAAATAAGAAAAAAAGTATTGGAGGGGCGCCTGGGTGGCTTAGTAGGTTAAACATCTGACTCTTGATTTCGACTCTGGTCGTGATCTCCAGGTTGTGAGATCGAGCCCTGTGTCAGGCTCCACACTGGGCATGGAGTCTGCTTAAAATTCTCTCTTCCTCTCCTGCTTCCCTCCCCCCCCCCAAAAAAAAATATTGGCGCTAATAAAAAAGTTCAGCAAGGTTGGAAGATACAAGATATATATACAAAAGTCAGTGGTACTTCTATACACGTGCGTTGAACAATCCGAAAGCGAAATTAGGAAGGCAATTCCAATTGTAATAGCATCTTAGAAGATATTTATGAATAAACTTAACAGAAGAAGTGAAAGACTCGCAGGTTCAATTCCAGACTGCTGTGATACAGCGAATATTGCAATAAAGCGAGTCAAATGAATTGTTTGATTTCCCAGCGCATATACAAGTTGTGTTTACACCACACTGTAGTCTGTTAAGTGTGCAGTGGCATTATGTCTAGAAAAATAATGTACTTACCTTATTTTAAAAATACTTTATTGCTAAAAGAAAAAAAAATACTAACCATCATCTGCGCTCCCGGCGAGTCATAATCACTGATTACAGATCACTGTAACAAACATGATAATAATGAAAACATTTGAAACAGTGCAGGTATTACCCAAATGTGACACAGAGACACAAAGTGAGCAAATGCCGTTGGAAAAATGGTGCTGATAGACTTGCTCGATGCGACAAACGTTTAATTTGTAAAAAAAAAAAAAAAAAAAAAAAAAGCGGTATCAGAGAAGTGCAATAAAACAAGTATGCCTATATACCAAACCTGTAAAACACTGTTAACAAAATTAAAGATCTAGGGACCCCTGGGTGGCTCGGTCAGGTGAGCGTCTGCCTTCGGCTCAAGTCATGATCTCAGGGTCCTGGGATTGAGCCCCATGTCGGGCTCCCTGCTCATTGGGGAGCCTGCTTCTCCCTCTCCCTCTACTCCTCCTCCCTGCTCACGTACTCTGTCTCTCTCAAATAAACAAAAGCTTTAAAAAAATTAAAAGATCTAAGTAAATGGAAAGACATGTCATGTTTGTGAATTAGAAGACTTGGTAGTGTTAAGACGGCAGTACTCTCCAAATTGACTAGAGTCAGTGTGATCCCTATCGATATCCCAGCTGCATTTTTTGTACAAATGGACAAGCTGACCCTAATGCGGATAGCATTTCGGTGGAAACCTGGCGGTGAACTCCAGGTAGTGCATTCACCTCTCCGGTTCTCCCCCACCCCCGCCCCCACCCTGAACAGGGCCCCAGAGCTGAGTGCCTTTGCACTTGCCCTCCTCACCTTTTGGAAGGCTGTTCCTCTTCTTCCCAAAGGAGCAATCTCTCCCGTGTGCTACCACCTCTAACAAAAAGTGAAAATAATTATTCTGCCTGTATATTTAGCTCCTGTATGCAAAATTGACTCGGGATCATAAAAAGCTGCCTTTCTCTGCCGAGGCCTGTAATAAACACGTGTTGTACATTTCAGAAATCAGACGGGCCTGCGCTTTACTTCTGACACTTTTGGCTCTGCTCCCTTGGGCAGGAATCTCGGCCCCCTCACCAGTTTCTTTCACCTCCACGCAGTCCCTCCCCTGGACGTGGCATGAGTCTTTGTGGCAGTACATATGCCGATTCCTATTCAGTCAGCTTTGTGCCTGGAAGGTCAGAGGACGCCCTTCTCCTACACCAAATCCCAATTCCCCACCTGCGCTTAAGGGCTCTGCGTGGTCTGCTTTGTGCCTGACTTTTTGAGCTCAATTCGGACTCTTCTTCTCCTGGGTTACCTGCTCCTTTGGCCTTCGTCCTGTATGTGGGGCATGTCAACCTGTGCCTCCTTGTCCCTCTGCTTGGGAAGGCTCTTCCTTTGGACCATTTCCCTTGTGGTTACGAGATGCATCAACTCACACATCACACCTCAGAGAAGAGATGGTATCCAGCCCCCCGCCCCCCAGTCTTTGAGAGTGGTGCAGACACTGTCCACCACACCACCCTTCATGAGCTCCGCTTTGACTCCTCTTACTTACTTGTCTGCTTTTTGCCCTGTCTCCCCCATTGGGTGGGAAGCTCAGTGAGGTCTAGTTTAGTTCACGCCAGTGGTGCCTGGCACATGGCCACTCAGTAAACTCTAGTGGACAAATGTCTTGTTTCTCCAACTAGATTGTAAGCTCTTGAGCAGTGGGACAGCTTGTCCTTCCTTTGACTCCTTCTCCATAGTGCCTGGCACATAGGAAGTGCCCGGTGAGCGCTGCTTCATAGCTTGTTGAATGTGGTTGACTGTCATTTAGGGGACAGCGACTGAAGAGGAAGGCATCTAGAGTCACAAGTTTCCAAGTGCCGCTGTAAATGTGCTCTCACATGCTATGTAAACATGGGGAGCCCGTGACATGGGACAAGCTTTGATCTGGATTCTAGTTCCACTGCTACCACTAACCAGCGGGCATCCTTGGGCAAGTTTTTTTACGTATTCTTCAAGGGAGCAAGTCCCCTAGACCCCCTCAGCTCTCACCCCTGTGAGTATGGGAGTAAAGTGAGGGGCCACCTAAGGCTTCCTCTCAGCTCTAAATTCTGACCGCCATCCTTTGAGGCCAGGACCATCCCCAGCATCAGGTGGTTTCCGCTTGGTTTTTTGAACATTTACTAATATCCATAGCTTAATCCTATGCAATAAGAGGCGTCGTTCTTTCCAGGACAGACAACAGGTGCAAAGGTCAGCGGCATAGAGATGTCACTGAGAAGTTGGGTCGGAGGTGTAGGCAAGAGGAGGGCCCCGTAGCTGGAGAACGGAGGTGGAAGGCTGGGTCCTGCCCTGCGGTTTCTTGCGGGTTGCTCCCGTGAATGCTTGAAACGCGAAATGCGCGTGGTTCATTTGTGAGAACTGGCCTTGAAAAGCAATCTGGTGACGGAGGTGAGGAGGGCAATGAGTGGGCAAAAGTTGAATTTTGCAATCAAGTTAAATTCCAGGCCTCGTCGTGTACAGCTTCAACACACCCTCCACAGAGGGAAAGGAAAAGCTGATTCGCGAAATTGTTCCAGTGAGCGCTTGGGCTGATGCCCGCCGCCCCCGCCTCCCCTCGCTGCGCACGAATTGTGGGGGCTTTCTAGATGGCTTTAGGACATATCCCTTGTGAATGGCAAATGTGTATATGAATAAAAAATGAGTCGGGCACATGCCCAAAGCTCGTGGGGGGACGGCGGTGCCTGTGCACCTTCCTCAGCTGCTCGCACTGGCGCCTCTGCTGGGTCCCACCTACACATTTCTCTTCCCTGGGCTCCGGGGCTAATCTGAGCCGGGGCCCCGCCGGGGACCGTGGTCGCAGGCCACAGTGGGGGGCTCTGAAAGGGTTCTTGTGAGCCTTCTATCCAGGGTGCTGGGTGCCCCGTGTGTCCACCGAAGGCACCGAGGCGCGCATTGCCCCCCCCCTTTCTTTTTCCCTGTCAAGTCACTGCAGCTCTTTTGAGTGCTGTGCGCCTCGCCTTCCCCACGGAGCACCCCAGGCCCCCGCACTGGCACTGGAGCTTGTGTGCCGAGGGTCCCGACCCCCGGCCTAACTTCTTGGTCCCCTTGGCAGGAATGTGCTGGCCCTTCTTCCGGCTGTGGTCAGAGTCCGGTCACGCCTAGATGGTTTCTGTGAATCCTGGGCGGCCGCCTACACCGCCTCCCAAAGCCGGGTTCCTCCCCCGACCGCTGCAGCGGACGACTTCCACGTTCACAAGCCCCGAGTGGCCAGAACGGCTGCGCCTCTTTTTGTAGACTTACCGGGGGGATGCGTGTGCTCGCCTGGGCCGGCAGCTTTGGTCGCTGCCAGGGCGCCATCAGGACTGGCTTCCTTTCCCTTCCTCGACACGTTCAAGGTGCTGAAGCCACGTGGCATTTTTGCTGGCATCCACACTGTGCTTAGTGAAGCGTCCCTGAGAAGGGAAGTTACCTCCCGTTTGAAAACCATCCCAAACTATAGCTTGAGAGTATGGGAGGTTGATATGAACTTTATCTAAGAATGTTCGGAGCTTTTAAACAAATTAACTTAAAAATAAAATTGACTTTCTTTAGAATTGTTAAGTTGAGAAAAAAGTTTAAGCGTGTTACTACGTGTCAGCCAATGAGATCTTCAAGATCAAATTTTTTAGATGGATTGTGCCTGCTCATTATGCCAGGTATGAATGTTTGGGGAGTTATCTGTGTTTCTCATCATTTTTAAGCCTTGATCTTTTGGCCATTATACCTTTATTTGGGCACATGACGAGCCAGAACTTTTGTGGAAAAGAGCTCTCTGGAGAAGGTTTCTGAACCAAAGAGCCGTTTACCCACGTGTCAATTGCTTTCTCTATTCACAATAGTACTTGAGATTGGTTACCTTTCCCCCAAGAGGGCGCCTGGGAGCCTCAGGCAGAAAGGTGGTTAGAAGTCTGCTGAGGTGGGTCTGGTCCGGACGCACCTTCATGGTGTTCTGTTTGACAGTGTATAGCCTCTATGCCCACACTTCTGATGACAGGGAACTCATGACCTCTGAAGAGGGACAAGCACGTACTTGGTGCTGGCAGGTGTTTTCCTGAGCCCAAGTGCGTCTTCTCATACTTACTCTCTCCCACTCTCCAGATTTACTTCTTCCCTTTGGGGCCCCGTGGAAGTCAGTCCTGGTTTTTAGCCTGGGTTCTCTAGAAATCAAGGCTGGAGGCAGAAGGAAGAGGGAGCAGGGATAAAAAGGAGGGCGGCAGGGGAGTCCATAGCAGGGAACTTGCCGCTGTTAATCACGACTGATGTCCCAGTCCACGGGACCGTGCCTCTGAGGGGCCGCCCCAGCCAAACCCTGAGATGTCCCCTCGGCAGTGAGAAAGGGGAAGAATCCAGGTATTGGGTCTGGTCTCACGCTGGGGGTCCAGCTCCCTTACACGCCAGGCTCCACCCACTCATGTGACCTCCCCAGGGTTGGGGACAAGAGGCACGTGGGCAGCACCACTCTTAAAGTTCAAACCAGGACCCCTTTGAGAGTGAAAGGGACACGTGAATTATGTCTAAACAACAGGCGTAAACTGGGGCTGGTCTGGGCAAACTGGGATGCATGACCATCATCCTCAGAGCCCATGAAGAGCAGGATCCGGGACTCATGAGGCCTCGAGGCTCTGCAAAGGTGCCTAAGGGGCTCTGCTACAACTCTCATCCACATGGCAGTCTGAGTTGAGGGTTCATTCATTCCACAAATATTTATTGAGTGTCTGCTAATACCAGCACTGCCCTGGGCCCTAGGGAGGCAGCGGCAGTGTGCAAAGCCAGGCACAGGTTTCTGCTTTCTGGGAGTCTATAGTTTAGGAGAGCAGATATCCACTTAACAATAACTAAACAACTCTTTAATTACCAGTGTGGTGCTGTGGAGAAATGCTGTAAATACACAGAAGGGTATAACCTCTTCTGGGGCAGGTGGCAATCAGCAAAATGTCCCCGTGGGAGTAAAGTGAAAGGTGAGATTCTAAAGTGTGAGTGGAATTAGCCAGGCTGGGCTGGGCAGAGGAGGAAAGCCTGAGGGAGGGAGAAGGGGAGAGGCAGGGGAGGAGAGAAGATTGTCTCAGTCAGGGGGGATCTCATGGCAGAAGATTCCTGGCCGGGAGGACTTTGGTGCCCAAGATGGTATGAAATGCCCCCATGGGTCTGGGACCCAGGATCCAGGGGGAAGACTGGGTGGTGGTGAGACCACATGGGAGGGCCATGTTGCTCCAGCCTGACACCAGGCTAAGGATCACATCTTCAGTGATTTAAGTTGAAGCTGTGTCCTCACTACCAAGTGCGGTGTGGCAGCATGTGCAAAGGGGAAAATCTTTAACATGCTTTTGGGAGTGTCCTACAGTGAAAGTTACAGGTGCTTTGGGTAGGACGGAGGGAGTGGAGATGGAGAAAAGTAGATGGGTTGGGGATATACTTAGGAGACAGGATAGGCAGAGCTCAACAACCCATTGGGTGCAAGTGGGGAGGTACAGGGAAGCAGGGAAGGGTCAAGGATGAGCTCTGGTTTTAGCACGAAGAGCTTCAGCATGGAGGTGCCCTTTCACGAGGGGAGAGGGATGGAGAGGGAGGGAGGAGCTGTTTGTGTGGGAGGAAGAGACCCAGCCATTCCTTTTGGATTTGTAGAGGCTGGGGGCAAGTGAGACCTCCCCATGGAGATGGGAAGTAGGTAGCTGGGGTGGAGGTCTGCCACCTGGAGCAGATATTTGGCCTGGAGTTAGGGACTGGGGCTTTATGAATCTGTGAAGCCACGGGAGAGGTTAGACCTGCGAGGGAGAACTAGAAAGGAGTGTCCAGGATGGAGTCTTGGTTTAACTCTACTGTTTAAAGATCTGGAGGCGAAGAGAGAGCTCTCAAAGCAAATTTAGAAAAAGGGGCCAATCAGAAGGTGAACAGAGAGAGCGGTCACTTGGGAAGCTGAGGGAAGAGTGTTTCAAGAAGGAACAAAATAGTTAACTGCGCTCAAGGCTTCTGAAAGGTCCAAAAGATTTAAACCAAGAGGCTGCAGGTTTATCAACGTGCAGAGCCATTGCTGACCGGAAGGAAAAAAGAGAGTTTTAGCAGAGGGCAGTTCGATCGGAGGGGCTTGAGGAGTACGGGAGCCAAAGAAAAGCAAACAGTGGAGTGTGGATGAATTGGAGCGAGGCTGGGACAAGAAGAGATGAGGCGCGTTTGGTGGGGGCCACCGGGGAGGGCTCACTTCGGGAAGGTGAGAGAAGGTCCAAAGGCTGCTGGCAAGGAAGCTTGTAAGGAGAGGCTGAGGTTATATGGGAAAGAGGGGAAAGTGAAGTCAAGTGCCTGAGAGGACGGGGCAGGGAGGGGACTATGAAGCAGCCAGAGATGTGAAGGCCGAGTGAATGCGAAAGGGCTGCCCATAGGTTCAGATAAGATGGTGGCAGGATAGGACAGAATTCCTGGCTGTAGGCTTCGTATTTTCTTTGAAACTTTGAGAGAAGTTCACCTGCTACATGGTAGCAAGAAAAGCTGGAGGTTGGAGGGAACAGTTGAAGTATTAAGTTCCATGATGCGAAGACGAACCAGACGGGTTCACCGGCTTCTCGATACCGGCTGGCCGGGACGCTGGCCGGCCGAACTGGCCGCACAGGTGGTGGCCACTTTCTTGAGAGTTTGAGGCACGATGTTCCTGCCTTCTCATTAAAAGGCGTTCTGGACTCAGTCTATTAATGAGCATCTGAGATGCTGTTCTCACTTTTTTAGCTTCTCCATTCATTTCACAAACTACTATTCTCTGCTACCTGTCTCAAGATCTGAAATTTGGCTTAAAAAAAAATCACTTTCTGGGAATGGCTTTGACATCATAGCTGAAGCGACAAAGCCTTTAGAACAGAGTACATTTTGTTCTTGCTTTTGCAGTTGTTCATTGGGATGGGGGTCATTTCATCAGGACAGGAAGGCCCCAAATGCACACAGATCAGAGGTGGCAACGGTCCTCATCTCTCGTCTGTGCTCCTTTGTTGTAGAAACGATGGTCCTGTTCGAGGGCCACATCTGGAGGCTTGAGTTTGCTAAATGTGCTCTACACCTGGACAAGTCACAGAGACTTTTTTTCCCTCCAAATTTTTATTTAAATCAGTTAACACACAGTGTAATATTGGTTTTAGGTGTAAAATTTAGGGATTCAACATTCCATACGTCACCCGGTGCCGCTCATAGCAAGGGCACTCCTTAATCGCCGTCACCTGTTTCACCCACCCCCTCTCACCCGCCTCCCCTCCAGTAACCATCAGTTTGGTCTCTATAGTCAGGAGTCAGTTTCTTGGTTTGTCTCTCTCTTCCCCCCTCCCCCACCATGTTCATTTGTTTCTTCGATTCGAAGGTCAGGTGGCAAATACATATACACTGGAATATTACTCAGCCATAAATATGAAGCCTTGCCACTCACAGACAATTTTTATGAGAAGCTGTTTAAGGGACACTATCCCTCCTGGGAATGCCAGAGATCCAGGGGATTTAAAAGTCTGGAATAAAATCTGTTGCAAACCACTATATTGGTGAGTGGCCTAATTCTAAGTTCTGTTCGGCTAAGATGCCCCAATAATGGGCCTATGCCCCTTGTGGGAGAGAGCAGTGTTGATCTGAAAGCTGTGGTTTAGTGCTATGGGACTTCCGGTGAATTCCTTTAGGAGGAGTATAAACTTTGTGCCCTGGAGTTAAGATTATGGTGTAGAAGAATAACAGGCCTTCATAAACGTGAACACTGCTGCATGCCCTCTCTTGACTTCTGACTCATAACCTGGCCAGGCTAACCTCTGATTCCTGGCAGGAACCTTCCACTCTAGCTATGCAGATTAGATGAGGTTGAATCCGCTCGAACTGCCCGCAGAGCACTCGGGGCTCTGTACCTTCTTTCACCTCGGCACCCTCAGTTCCTTGAAGACCAGGACGATGCCTCCTACGTGTTTGTATTCCTAGAGTTTCGCACTCCTCCTTTCTTGATGTACTTACCTTCTCGAGTTTTCAGAAGAGTTGCTCGGTTGTAACGACTAGACTTTGAAGTTGCTAATTTCTAAAGCTGGGCCTTTTCCCTTTTGTTGTGATATCAGCAAATTCTATTTTCTCTCTGCTTTTAGTAGACAAATAGCAGCATTCTCATGATGCTCCCATTGTCTGGACCCAGCTCTCCCATTCTCCTCCTCTCCCCTCCTATACCTCTCTACTGCTGAATTAATAAGAGATGAGCCAAGAAGTGTGAGCCACTTGTGTGGTTAAAGGTGACTGATGCCACGTGAATTTCAGCCCTAAAATAACAGGCACAGGCAATGTAATGCATGGTGGTGTAGACTGCCCTCTGCTGGTATCATTCAGAACTGCAGAAAGCCTTGTTCTAACCCACTCTGTGTCACATTAACGGAAGAAGAAACAGCTTTTCACAAGTCAAGAAGCTTAGCCCCTTGGAAATCCGAAGACATGGAATGTTAATGTCCCTTGGATCCCCTCGGATCCCCTCTCCAGAGCCATACACTTGATTTTAGTAAATCACTTAGCATCACTGGGAGAGGTTGTATTGCTTTAGAAACCGAATGGTCTTTCTACTTTACAATTTTACCAAGTCCTGGCACTGGGTAAAGCCGTCCTTTGAAAAGTCACACTTACCCTAGAAGCCAAAGCGGTGGCTGTGTGCACTGAGGGAGACAGGGGTGGCCCGTGCTGGAGAAAGGGTGCTGGGCTAAGCTGGGGAAGGACAGCCTTGGATTCCTGGCTCCTTCCCCAACCTGAGTTTTAACTTGTGAAAAATAGGGTGGTTTGACTAGATGATTTCTAAGGACCCTTCCAGCTTTGTGTCTACTGTAGACAGCACCATCCCGGCCCTCCAGGAGCGTATAATCCAGGTAGCATGTTTCCCGGAGCCCCCAGGGGTCACTGTGGTAAAGCACGTGCGTGGCCTGCAGTGGCTGGTTGCATGAAGTGATCTGACATGACAGATGGCTGGCCATCTCTGTGACTGGACCTGAGTGTTGGCACGTGCGCGCGCGCACACACACACACAAAATCACACTCATGCTTCCCTCCGGCTTGCTGCCCCTATCGAGTCATGTTTGCTGAGGTCATGTGGGCATCCAGCACTCCATGGCAATTCCTGTGTACGTTCCCACATGGCTTTCCCTTCCATTGAGCACAAAAGCTCTTTCAAAGCTTCCCTCCCCCAGTCCTTTGGTCCTGCCACCTGTCACCAAACTCCTAGTGGGTGATTTTGCCTCCCTCCCGCTTCACAGAGGAAGACAGAAGCTATTGGTAAAGAGCTCCCCTGCCCTGCCAGCCTCTCTCTCACGGCTGGCCGACTCCTGTCAGTATTTAACTCACTCATGCTGCCCCGTCCAAAAAACCAAAACACAAAACACAAAGCCAGCCTCTCCGAGGATGCCACATCCCCATCCTGTATCTTCTGTCTCCTCCCTTTCACAGCCAAATTTCTTGAAAGCAGTGTCTACATTCACTGTCTCCCTCTCCTTCCCCCCACTCATCCCTTGCCCCACTCCGTCGGGCTTCCTTGCTCCTCTCCACTCCCCTGAAACTCTCACCACTGACCTCCATGTTGCTAAAGGCAGTGGACACTTGGGCATTTCCTGTCTTCTCATGCCTAGGTGGTTCCCCTCTCCCTCTGTGAGCCTCTCTCTTCCCATGACTACTGTTACCCTAGATGCTTCTGGTTTCTCTCCTCCCTCTTTGGCTGCTTATTTCCAATGTGTGGGGTCCTGCCACCCTTGTTTTTCCTTTTGGGTTCTGTCCTAGATACTTTTCTGTTTTGCTCCACACACTCTCTTGTCAAAAGGAGATGGAAACAGAGTGGTGGGGGTGGGATCAAGAACAGAGAGGGAGGTGTCTTGGATAGGTTGGTTATAAAAAGCAAAAGGGGAGGGAACTTGGTCCTGTTTCCAGTTCAGAACTGTTGGTGGGGCAGTGGTGGTGGTGATCAGGTTGGATGGAACAGTGTAGGAAAAGAGAACAGCACCAGGTGGCAGGCCTGAGCCCCATCAGCCCCTGTGGGACATTGGGGGCTGGGGCCCGGACATGCGTGCACATCCTCAGGGGCCAGCAGGCCGAACCCTCTAGATGGCTGCCAAGGTGGGGGTGGTGATGGGACCCCGTAGATGAACGTGGCTAGGGTGAGCTGCCTGGAGAAGGAATGGGGTGGAGACTGTATTGTAATTGTGACAAGGGGACCCCAAGGGGCCCATAGCACCAGCAAGGGCTGAGCTGGGGTGTATCAGCCAGAGCAGGTCGACAGGCCCTTTGGGAGAAATGCCAAAGGAGAAGCCTCATTTTCCAGCTGGATACAAGGGGCAGGACCAGACCACCTCGCTAAGTGAAACCAGCTTATGCATTCCTAGTGCCCAGTCCAAGGTGGAGGTCAGCAGAAGGCAAGGCCTCCATGCCCTCTAGGGGTGCTTGCATGTTTTCGTGGCATGGTCATTGGTTTCCCCCAGAATGAGTGATCCAGGAGAGCTCAAGGGAAATCCCAAATGTCTTTGATGGCCTAGTCTTGGAAGGAATACGCTGTGATTTCTATTGGTTACACACACAGGCCCTGCTCGCTGTGAAATAGGAATACACTAGGGCACCAGCACCTCTAAGCCCTGACGACCTCGTGGATAGGGGCATGGGAGTGAGAGAACATAGGACATCTTATCCACCCCCAGAAGTCATCCAAAAGAACTCCTTTAATTAATTGGGCAGAGACTGTAGCAACATAAACTGTCAAGTTGAAAGTTTACTGGTCCTTATTCTTAAGGAGGTGTGGGATCATGAGAATATCCAAGTAGTTAACAGAGGATAAAGAACCCATGTTTTCTTTGCACACTTGGGTATGAAGTGAGAAATTTATAAATTTTACAAGAAATTTGAAGGGGCCTTAAAATGCTTGAAAATATACTAGGAAGATCGGTAGGGGAAGAAAGGGATAAAGAAAGGGGGGGTAATCAGAAGGGGGAATGAAGCATGAGAGACTATGGACTCTGAGAAACAAACTGAGGGCTTCAGAGGGGAGGCGGGTGGGGGAATGGGATAGGCTGGTGATGGGTAGTAAGGAGGGCACGTATTGCATGGTGCACTGGGTGTTATACGCAACCAATGAATCATCGAACTTTACATCAAAAACCAGGGATGTACTGTATGATGACTAACATAATAAAAAAAACATTAAAAAAATAAAGGTTTATAATTTTTTCCACAGGGAAAAAAAAATACACTCGTAATAATGATAAACATAGTCTATGGGTCAACACAAAACACAAAACACAAAAACCCCTGTAAGACAATGTAATGTTAAGTGAGCAAAGAATACACCTTGTGTGTTTGCTTTTAACCACTGAAAACTATATGCAGTTGGGTAGAAACTAGGAAAAAAGCACAGGGAGTTGAAACTATCTCTTTGACAGGCACCTGGATAGATTTTTACAAAGTTTGTATTATTAATAAAATGAAAGTATTATAAATTCATTTTATTAATTATGGTTTGTTTTAAAGTGATGAGTAAAAATCATATTTTTGCTTTGTTTTCTGGTGGGGCAGCCCACTGCACACTTCTTTTTTCTTTCACTGGAATGAGTGTTTCCATTTGAAAACCACCCAGAATATAATTTTCACTGGCCATTGCTTTAAAAATCTTTCTTAAAAAACATACAACTGACATACCATTTCCTTCTGCTCTGAAACATTGTAGAAGTTTTAGGGTGCACCACAGACTACAGAATAGAAAGTATAGGATGATCTCATTTGTGCACAATAGTCAGATGTTTCCACCCCACCTGCCCCCTCTGTGTTACTGATTCCTGACTATGGTCTACGCTTCCCTTGAGTTTCAGTAAATTTATTTCTTTTGTGAAATATATTTACTATGAAATGTATTATTTATCTATTGCTGCATAAAAAATTACCCCAATGCTCAGTGGCTTTAAACAGTGGGCATGTATGTATTGTCTGACATTGATTGGGGGGGGGTCAGGGATTTGGGAGTGGCTTAGCTTGAAATTGCTCACGAGGTTGTATTCAAGACCTGGTCTAGCCCTGTAGTTGTCAGAAAGCTTGTGCAGGGGGTGGAGGACCCAGCTTCTGCCCACTGCTAAATCTACAGCTTCTCCCACATTTTAGATTTTGGTTATAGTAGCATCCCATTACCAAGTTCCCAAGTCTATTAGTTATCTCTGGCTGCATGACTGCATAACAAGTGACCCCAAAACTTAGATGCTTGAAACAACAATTTCAAGGTCTCTTTTGAATGGCCAGTAAGTGAGGGCTGACTGTTGCTTGCTGTGTGGACCTTCTTCAAAGTACAGCTGCCTGTATTTTTCCATGGCATGGTCATTGGCTTTCGGCTGAGTGAGTGATCCAGGAGAGCTCAAAGGAAGTCCCAAACGTCTTTGATGACCTAGTCTTGGAAGTCATATGCTGTGATTTCTATTGGTTACACACACAGGCCCTGCTCGCTGTGAAATAGAAGTACACTAGGGCATAAATACCAGGAGGTGAGGAGCATTGGGGGCCATCTTGGAGACTGGCCACCATAGTTCACCCTCTGGCCTCCAATGACTCATGTCCTTCCCACATCCAAAATATACTCATCTCTTCTCAAGGTCCCTTGTTAAGGGTTTCATCCCATTAAAGTATCTCCTCAAAAAAAAAAGAAAGAAAGAAAGAAAGAAAGAAAGAAAGAAAGAAAGAAAACCAAACCTAGGATCTCATTACTTACATTAGGGCCAACTGTGGGGCTACTCAGGCCCAGTTGCTCACAGTCTGAAGATCTGTGAGTTAAAGAGACAAGTTATTTGCCTCTCACACACCCAATATTCAATGGTGGGGCAGCGGGCACGGGATAACTGTTATAGACATTCCTGCCAAAAAGCAGGGAGAAGGGGGCCACATAGGAGTCACTGGTCCATAGCAATTCTGAAATCCATTGGGATACATTTAAAAAATCACTTTAAAAGGACTCAGTCCTACTGCTGCCTTGGAATGAGTCTCTTTGCCTTTTGGCTTTGCCATCTGGCTCTTATTTCTACCCTAATCATCTTTCCTTTCCCATGAGAGGCAGCCTATGCTTGTAACCAAGTAGTTTCCCAGTCTTCCTGTCTGTAGATGTTTGAGGTCCAAAGTCTACTTTTCATTTTGAACTGTCTCTGCCCTTTCAGTCCAAGCTGGTGGTGTTTCTGCCACAGCGATTCTCTTATTAAAGTTTTTGTGGGTCTCCTGCCATAGTGTGTTTTATTCCTTGGACGAAAGCCACACCCACAAATCTCTTCCAGATAAGACTTTATCTCTACCTTAGGCTGCTACTGACTGAGACATCGAAAGGCAATGCCTTCAAAGTCCTTAGAAGTCCCAGACAGTATGGGGCTGAACAGTTCTTTGAGGTCATAACAAAGGATTTTTCAGTTCCACTCTCAGCTTCACCTTTAGACCACGTTTTCTTGAGAGGGCCCTGGATTTGTTCTTTGCCCAGAAGCCATTTCTTAATTTTAGCATCCTTTCCATTTGGGGAGACTGGGGGTTTTCAAATGCAACCATTCCTGGATCCTTCCTGTGTAATTGTCCCTCCTCTGGCTTATCTCTGCCCTGTTGCATTTTGGTCTGAGCAGTAAGACAAACACCAGCACACCTTCAGAATTCAGTTCCGTCACCAGCTCGGGAGGTACATTATATGCTCCACGTTCTGTAGATGACAGTGTTGATCATCAACTTTCTGCCACTACACAACCTCTTGTTTCCAATAATAGTCTCCTCTGCTTCCTTGAAGCCCTCACAGGCAGCCTCCTCAAATGCCACCAGCTTTTGCTAACAGTTTGTTCCAAGTCCTCTAGGCTCTCGTTAGCCCTCTTCAAAGTACCCTCCCCCCGCTGCTGCCCGCTGCCAAGCACACAGCTTCTCCCACCTTGTAGGTTTGTGTTTTAGTAGCACTTTACTTCCATGGTCCCCGATTTATTAGTTACCCACTGCTGCATAACAAACCACCCCAATACTTAGATGTTTAAGGCAATAATGACCATTGATTATCTCTACCCATTTTCTGTGGGTTGGGAACTAGGGGACGACTCAGCTGGTGGTCCTGCTTCAGGGTGTCTCATCTCCTGGAGTAGCAGTTCAAATGTCAGCTGGAGCTGCAGTCATTTGAAGGCTTTCCCAGGACCAGCAGATCCAGTTGCAAGATGTCTCACTCACCTGGCTGGCCAGTTGTTGCTGGCTGTACACAGGAGGCCTCAATTCCTTACTGCGTGGATCCCGGGCTATTTGAGATTCCTCACAACATGACCGCTGGCTTCTCTCAGAATGGGTGAGAATTTACTTTTTGTGACCAAAACTTGGAAACCACACACTGTCATTTCTGTAGTGACAGCCAGGTGTTCTTACTGTGGGAGGGGACATGCAGGGGGGCACTGATGCCAGATAGCAAGACCAGGATGGGGGCGCTGAGGAGGGATCTTGGACACGGGCTGCCACTTGAACTATGTGAACAAAACAATGTAGACACACACATACATTTATTGAGGTGGAGAAAAAAAACACCCCCAAGGAAAGAGTACACATGTGTGTGCACACACACGTACATGTGCACACACACACACCCACACACAAATGTGTCTAGAATAAAAGAATAATAAAATGAGAAATAGGTACTCTCAGACAAGTACAAGAAATAAAACATTATCAATAACTTTAACTTTCAAGCCTTTGTTCCCCACATCTCATTCCTTTCCCAAAATGGGAAGGTATTGAACATTGTGGTTACATGACCTCTGCTTTCTTCATAGATTTTTGGAGGGGTAATGTTCTAAATATTTAACAACCAGTATGATGTGGGCCTGGTGACTGGGATGAGGCCCTAAGTGTTCAGCACAGCTGTGCCAGTGCATACTGGCTAATACCAAGCTTGGTGGTGGTATCTCTAACCAACAGGTTTCATTGAGAATGTTTTTAGAGTTTGCTTTTTTCATTTACTGTTTTATTTCTGGGATTCATTCATGTGGAAACATGCAGCTATAGTTCACTGCTGTGTAGTGTTCCACCGTGTGACCATCCCTTACTTTGTTTAGTCTCTCTCCGAATGATGGCCATTAGGTTCTTTCCAGTTTTGTTTTCTTTCCTCCTATTAAGACAATGCTGGTATGAGATTATCTATACATTTCTTCCAATATACTTGTGTAAGAATTGCTCTAGGTATATAGCTAGCAGTGCAGTTCCTGGATCTCGGAATATATATGTGTTCAACTTTAGAAGGTAATGTCAAACTGTTTTTCCAAATGGATGTAGGAATTTGTATCCTGATTACCATTTAAAGAGTTTTCTTTGCTTGACACTTTGGAATCGTTAATTTTATTATTATTACTTTTTTGTCTGATGGATGTTAAATGGTAAGTTAGGTTTCCTTTAGTTTCTGTTTCTTGATTAGTAATGAAGATGATGATCTTTTCGTATTCTGGGTTTTTAATCATTCCTGTTTCTCCTTTTTTGGATGTCAGTTCCTGCCTTTTGTCTACTTTTCTACTGGGTTATTTCTGTTTCCCACTCTCCCCCCCCCCCCCACAAGTCCCACACTTTATATGTTTTATTGAATCAGATAATTGATATTCAAATTCAGTGACTTAGTCATGTCATTAAAGACATCAAGGGCTGTTCTGGCCTGTCCTGCCTGCCTTCTGGGCCTCCCTTAGGGTGAGTGGTTGCAGCAATCCTGAGCCTCACGTTCTCTGCACTGCACCTCCAGAGGCAGCAGAATATAATTGACCATGGACATGTCAGAGAGCTCAGGGATTGAGGCCAGGGATTATCCCCTGTCTGGTCAAAGATGTGTTTCCTATACTTAACATTCCTGGTACTTTGTGGGCTCCCACAAAGTATGTGTTGCAGGAATGAGCAGAAATTGCTTCCTTCCTAGGAGATCCTGCCAATCCTCTCCACCTGCCTCACTGACCACAGGTGGGTCCTGTGCAGCTTCCTGAGCAGTCTCGAGCCAGGAAACACCTTGCATGGACAGGTGCGGGCTTGATGAGTTGGGCGGATATAATTTCGCCTTAGAGCTATTGGGATTTTCAGTCTCCAGATTCCACAAAAGAAGGAGACGGGTCACTGTGGAATCTGTTCCAGGGAAAGGGCCATAATATCCTCTGGGAGCGGTCTTGCATTCCATTTACAACAGGAAATACGATGAGAACTTCTCCAAGGGGACCTCACCTACCCCATCTTCTTCTCTTTGAACTGATGGGTCTACAGCTCTCTGACTGTTGGTAGGAGCCAATGCTGATGCTGGGTGCGGTCAATGGCAGCAGAGCAGAAGGAGGATGGAGTGGTGGGAGGTTTTGCTTGATACCCTATACAGCTCTCTGGACTGATCAGTGTTTTCAGCAGAATGTTTTCCTGCTCTATCTAGTAGTTTCCATTTTTCAGCTCTTTTCTCTTTGTGAGGATCCACTTCCTTTCCAATTGTGGAAGTCAAATATCTTTTCACCAGATCCACAGTTTGCCTCAATCTATCTCCAGTACTTCCCTTCACACTAGAGAGGATTGCAAGCTCTAAGTGTCGTGAGTAGCAAGTCCTCCCCACACACAAGATGAGTCTCAGGGCCAAGACAATGGAAGTTCCTGTCTTACACAAAGAGATCCTTCAAGTGTGCCTGTTTGGATAGTCTCTGTTTTTGGCTTTTGTCACTTCTGAAGATGGATAAAAATTTCATTGAAAAACATGGAGAAGGAATTGGAAAAAGGAACATTTTCCCTGAAGGAAACACACATTTCTTCTGAATGTGACCTGACATGATCAAGGAAATAGTTTATGGTGATGGCACACCTACTTAGAGATGACCTATAGTCTTTTATGCTCATTTTCCAGAGTTTTACTGAGATGCAATTATATAAAATAAATGGCATCTACCTTAAGTGTATAGTTTTATGAGTTTTAACATATGGATATACCCATGATACCATCACCACAATCAGAATAAGGAACATATTTGTCACCACCAAAAGTTTCTTCATATCTCTTTGTAATCCATTCTCAGGTAACCAGTGAACTGGTTTCTGTCACTATAGATTACTTTGCATTGTCCAGAATTTTATATAAATGGAATTGTACAGTAGGACTTTATTTTTGTCTTCCTTCTTTCACTCAGCATAATTATTTTGAGATTCATCCACCATTGCATGTATCAATAGTTTTATTTTTTATCACTGAGTAGTAATCCTTCTCATGAATATACCATAATTTATTGATTCACCTGGTAATGGACATTTCGTTATTTTCCAGACTTTGGCAATTGCAAAGAAAGCTGCCATAGTTTTACTGTATGGTGACTAACATAATATAATAAAAAATATTATTATTAAAAAAAAGAAGGCTGCCATAAATATTCATGTCCTACTCTTTATTTGGATACACACTTTGATTTTTCTTGGTTAAATACTTAGGAGTGGAATAGCTGGGTCATAGGGTAGATGTTATGTTTAACCTTTTAAGAAACTGCCCAACTGTTTTCCAAACTGGTTGTGCTATTTTGCACTCCCACAAGCAGTGGAAGAGTGTTGCAACTGATCCAAATTCTTGGCATCATTTAATGTCTTCCGTCTTCTTAATTTTAACCATGCTAGTAGGTACGTCATGGTATCTCGTTGGAGTTTTAGTTTCTATTTCCTTAATGACTAATAATGTTGAGAGTTTTCCCATGTGCTGTTATGTTATTCATATATTTTCTTTGGGAAAGTGTCTGTTGAAATATTTTGGCAGTTTAAAAATTAAGCTATTTGTCTTTGAGCTGTAAGTGTTTTTTATATGTTCTAGATACAAGTCCTTTGTTGCATTTATATTTTGGAAATACTTTCTCCCAGTCCTTGGTTTGTCTTTTCATTTTCTTAACATTGTATTTTGAAGGTCAAAAGGTTGGAATTCTGATGAAGTCCATTTTATAAATTTTCCTGTGTTACAGTTTCTGCTTATGATGCTCTGTTTAAGAAATATATGTTAAGGGGCGCCTGGGTGGCACAGCGGTTAAGCGTCTGCCTTCAGCTCAGGGCGTGATCCCAGTGTTCTGGGATCAAGTCCCACATCAGGCTCCTCCGTTATGAGCCTGCTTCTTCCTCTCCCACTCCCCCTGCTTGTGTTCCCTCTCTCGCTGGCTGTCTCTATCTCTGCCGAATAAATAAATAAAATCTTTAAAAAAAAAAAAAAAGAAATATATGTTAAGCACAGTTTACTAGGTATTTCTTTTCTGTTTTCTCCTGAAAGTTCTACTTTTATAGTTAGGTCTTTGATCGATTTTGAGGTTAAATTTTGTGTATGGTGTTAAGGGTCAAGATTTATTTATTTATTTATTTATTTATTTTATATTTTAATAATATTTTTTATTATGTTAGTCACCATACAGTACATCCTTGGTTTTTGATGTAAAGTTCGATGATTCATTAGTTGCGTATAACACCCAGTGCGCCATGCAATACGTGCCCTCCTTACTACCCATCACCGGCCTATCCCATTCCCCCACCCCCTCCCCTCTGAAGCCCTTAGTTTGTTACTCATTTTATTTATTTTTGTACGTGACTTTCCTATCAGTTCAGCATTTTTTAGAAAGATTGTTGTTTCTCCCATTGCCATGTCCCACAGTTCTGTTTCTGGAGTCTCCGTTATGTTTGATTGATCTATGTGTTTATCTTCATGCCAATAGTACTCTATCTTTTCACGGATTTCTGCCCTTTATTATTTTTCTCTTGATCGTTCGGATTTAATTTGCTCTTATTTCTTCTGATGGATGCTTAGCCCATTGACTTGATATCTTTATTTTTTTCCCCTAATAGGGGTGTTTAGTGCTGTTCATTTCCCACTGAGCACTGCTTTAGCTGAATTACAAAATTTTTCATATGTTGCATTTTTATTTTCATGCAGCTCAGAGTACTTTTAAAATTTCCTTTTGATTTCTTCTTTAGTCCAAGGGTTATAAAGAGTGTGTTTATTTTTTTTAAATATTTGGGGATTTTCCACATACCTTTCTGTTACAGATTTTCAGTTAATTTCACTGTAGTTAGAAAACATTCTTTGCTTGATTTGATTTCTTCAAAATTGACACTTATTGTATGGCCCAAAATATGATTTTTCTTGGTAAATGTTCCCTACACTCTTGAAAAAAAGATATTTCTTTTTCTATAGTCTCCATTATGTTTAATTGATCTTTATGTTTATCTTCACGCTATTACTATGCTGTCTTTTCATTGATTTCCACTGTTGTCTTTATTATTGATTTTCTTACTATGTTTGGATCTAATTTGCTCTTGATTCTTCTGATTTAGTTTGCTCTTATTTCTACAGTTGTTTGATGGATTGTTCTACAAATGTCAATTAGTTCAAGTTGTTTGAGAGTGTTCAGTCTTTATGTACTTATTTTCTTCCTACTTGTCCTTTTCAGTTATTGAGAATAGAATGGTAAGTCTCCAACTGTAATAGTGGATTTGTCTATTTCTCTTTTTAAAGGCTCCATGTATTTGGAAACTTATTGCATTTAGAATTATTCCATCCTTCTGATGAACTGATACATTTATCGTTATGAAACATCGCTCTTTCTCCTTGGTAATAGTCTCTGATATAAAATCTACTTGTCTGATAGTAATAAAGCCTTTACAGCTTTCTTTTCATTAACATAAGCAGAGTAGTACATATTTTTTATCCTTTTACTTTTAACTTATTTATATTTTATATTTAAATCGAGTTTCTTGTAGATAGCACATAGTTAGATCATGCTTCCCTCCCCCATTTTGACAATATGTGAATTTAATTGGGGTGTTGAGACCTTCTGCATTTAATGTGATGAAAGACTTAATTGAGTTGAAATCTTTTGTTTTTTGTTCTGTTTGTCCCATCTATTCATCATCTCCTTTCTTCTCATTTCTTGTCTTCTTTTGGTTTACCTGAGTAATTTTTTTTTGTGATTCTGTTTCATTTCCAATATTGTCTTATTAATAATACCCTGTATAGTGTTTGCTTAGGGTTTAATGTGTACATCTTTAACACAGTCTCCCTTCAAATAATATAAAAATAATTATTATGTATGGAATGTTTGAGTCTCGCCCCAGATTCATATGTTGAAGCCCTAATACCCAGAGTAATGGGAAGTAACCAGGGTTAGATGATGATCTTAGTGCCCTTATAAGAAGAGGCACCAGGACCTCTCTACATGCACACACATGTACACGCACCAAGGAAAGGCCATGTGAGCACATAGTGAGAAGGCGGCCATCTGTAAGCCAGAAAGAGTCCTCACCAGAACTCAACCACTCTGGCACCCTGATCTCAGACTTCCAGTCTCCAAGACTGTGAGAAAATAAATCCTGTTTTGTTTAAGCCACCCAGTATGCAATATTTTCTTAGGGTAGCTCAAGCAGATTAAGGCAATGATCTTACAATTGTATATCTTCATTTCCCTCTCCTAGTCTTTGTACTAGTGTATATAATTTTACTTCCAGATATGTTATAAGCTCCACAATGCATTATGTTTTCCTTGAAGCATTCAATTATTTAAGGAAATTTAAAAACCTAAAACGACATCCTATTTGCTCACGTTTTTGTAGTGTAGTGTGGTTTTCATTCTCTGTGTAGATTCAGGTTTCCATCTGGTATCATTTCCCTCCTGCCTGAGGGGAAGTGATATTGTTGTTTTCCTATAATGTTGTTCTGGTGATGGTGAATTCTTTTAGTTTTTATATGTATGAAAAAATATTAAATTTTCTTTGGTTTTGAAAGGCTTTTTCCTTAGAGTGGAATTCTAGGTGAATAATTTTGTCCCTATCATGTTTTAAGGATGTTGCTCTATTACATTCTGGCTTACATATTTTCTGCTGAGAAGTCTTCTGTCATTCAAATTTTTATTCCCCTATACAGTTTTTGGTCTGGCTGGTTTTAATATTTTCTCTTTACTATTGATTTTAAACAATTTGATTTTGATGTGTTATGGTGCATGGGGAAGTCAGGGTTTATTGAGCTTATTGGAACTGTGGGCTAGTGAAAATTTATAGCCATTAGTTCCTAACATACTGTTTTCTGTCCTCAATAATTTCTGTTCTTTTTTGGGGACCACAATTATGTTCCTTAAAGTTGATCTATAGATAACTGTTACTCTGTTTAATTGTTTAAAGTCTTTTTTCTTTCTGTTTTCCATTTTGGATAGTTTCTAATTGTTGGCATATTCAAATTCACTAACCTTATTTTCTGTAGTGCTTTATCTTCTGTTATTCCCAGGCTGTGTATACTTTTTGTTGAAAATTTTATTGAGCTAATTGTTGATTCATATGCAGTTGTATATTTGCCTATTTTTCACCAAAGTTTGCACTTTGCAGAATTATAGTACAATATCACAACCAGGATATTGACATAGATACAATCTACCAGTATTATTTAGATATCCCCAGTCTTACTGATATGTGTGTGTGTATCAATGTGTAATGTCTTTCAATAAAGCTTTAAAATCTTCCCCATAAAGTGATTGCATATTTTTATTAGATTTATTTGTAATTACCTTATACTTTTGGTTGCTAATATAAAATTAGGTTTTCTAATTGTTTCTTTCACAAAGTAATTTTTAATTGAGTTTTAATCTGCTCACTTGCAGATAAAAATCTATTCTAATAATTGCTTTGTAGACTTTTTGATATTATATGCAGACAATCGTCTCAGTGAGAAATGATTTTGTTCCTACATTTCTAGTTCTTTCATTTTAGATTTATTTACGTCATTTTAATTTATTTTCCTGGTTTTATTATTTTGGCTATGACTTCCAGTAAATGGATGTGGTGATAGCAGGCATCCTTGTGTTATTTCTAATCTTTGAAAACAACTTTATTGAGGCATATTTTACATACCATAATATTGCCCAATTGTCAATTTGATGATTTCCATACATTTACAGGGTTGTGCTGATTTGCAATTAATCCCCACTTCCACCCTCTGTCTTAGGCAACCACTGATCTATTTTGTCTTATAAATATAGAGATGCTCAAAATCAATGGTTATAAGAGAAATTCAGATTAAGGGGAAATCACAATTTAACCATTAGATTGGCAAAAGCTAGAGAACTGCAAATGCTAAGAATTGGTGGGGATATGTGGACAGAGGAGTCCTTGCAGGCTGCTGGATGGACTGTTGATTGATGTAGTCATTTTAGAAAGCAATCTGCTAGTACATCGTCAAGTACTCACATACTCTATGACTCAGTTCAACTGCTTCTGGTATTCATCCCAGGGTAATTTCTGCACAGATCTATAAGAGGTCATCCTTTGGAATGTTTATTGCAGCATTTTTATGGGAGCGGGGAGTTAAAAGCTACTTCAGTGTCTGTGCTAACAAAGTGGATAGGTAATGTGTGGTGTCTGCATTAGACACAACAAACGAGAGGTACATGTTATATGTGTGTATCTTAAAATGTTATAGCTTAGTGGAAAAAGTAGGAAAAAATGAGATGCAATGCAAAAATGCAATATAATACCTTTTATGTAAATAAAGATATATGTTCTCAAGTTAAAAAAACATTAAAATACAAACAAAAATAATAATATGCTATTAATGAAGGAGTATAGCTGACTCACCCTGCTGAAGTACTTGAGATATGAAACAAAGCCCAGAAATCTAGCTTGTTAGCAAGCTTTGTAGGGATAACTGGGTAACTGACTCTGGTGGGCCAGGAGGGTGCAATCCAGAGAGTCTGAAGTGACCTGCCCTCAGAAGGTTTCACCACAATTCTCTATGTCCTGGTCATGTGATCTGAAAACTTTTATCCTCCTCTCTTCATTTGTTCCTAATGCTTTTTAAAAAATAGTTTCTGCTTGTAGACTGTCTTCTCTGTCTTCCTTCTTTTATTTAGGTGAGAAAATTCTGTTTGACTTAACTGATGTGGTGTCTGCTACTGTACTTTCTGACAATCTAATCCTGTTATTCACAATTGTCGGAGTAATGATTGCGAGCACTGTAGAGTCCCATTTCTTGGTTTACTTTTTCATTTTTCTGATGCATATCCTGTAGTAGTCCTCTCAAAGAAGGGTACATGGAAAGTAAATTGAGACTTTACATAGTTGAATTCATTTATATTCTGGTGTAGTTTATAATTCTAAGACAGAAGTCACTTTCCAACAGAATTTTGAAAGCACCACTGAGTTCTAGTAGCCAGTGTTGTTTTTGGGAAGGTTGGGTACCATTATGGTTCCCATGTGTGTGTGTGTGTGTGTGTGTGTGTGTGTGTGTTTTAATCCTTATTCTGAAATCATTTTAGACTGACATAAAATTTGAAAAGGTAGTACAGTTTCGGTATATCCTCTACCCAGTTTTCCTCATTGTTAACATCTTACATTACTGTGATACATTTCCCAAAAGGAAGAAGCTGATATTAATACTATTACCTCCAGGCTTTATCCAGATTTCACCAGTTTTCTATTAATGTCCTTTTTATGTTCCAGGATCCAATCCATGGTAGCACATTGCATTTTAGTTGTCAGATATCTCCAGTCTCCTTTGGACTTTGGCAGTTTCTCATGACATTGGCAGTCTTGAGGAGTACTAGCCAGGCATCCTGTAGATGATTTCCCAGTCTAGGTCTTTCTCACAATTAAAATGTGGTTGTGGATTTTTGGAAAGAATACGATAGAGGTGAAGTGCTTTTTTTTGGTTACATCATATCAGAGGTACATGCTATTTATGTCTGCCTGCACTAAGTATGTTAACCCTGACTTGGTTAAGGATTTATTTACCAAGTTTTTCTTGTCTGTCAGATGATGGACATTTGGGTTGTTTCTGGTTTTGGCTATTGTGAATAATGCTGCTATTTGTATACAAGCTTTCATGTGGAGAATGTTTTTTTTATTTCTCTTGGGTCTATACCTAAGAATGGTATTGCTGGGTCATACGGTAACTCTATCATTTTGAGGAATTGCCAAACTGTTTTCTGCAGCACTCGTACCACTTTACATTCCCACCCTTCAATGTATGAGGATTCCAATTTCTCCACTTTCTTGATAACACTTGTGTTTCCCTCTATTATTTTGATCATAGCCATCTGAGCGGGTGTGACAATGGAATCATTTTGTGGTTTTATTTCCCCGATTGCTAATGATGTTGAGGATCGTTTCATGTGCTTATTGACCATTTGCTTTATTTGACCATATCCTCTTTGGGGAATGAAATGCCTATTCAGATCCTTTACCCATTTTTAAACTGGGTTAATTATCTTTTTACTATCAAGTTGTATAAATTCTTTATGTATTCAGGATACAAGTACCTTATTTGACATAAAATTTCTCCCTTACTTTCTGGGTTATCTTTTTACTTTCTTGAGGGTGTCCTTTTATGCACAATGGTTTTTAATTTTGATGAAAACCAATTTATCTTTTTTGTCACTTGTGCTTTGGATGTTGTATCCAATAAGGCTTTGCCTAACCCAAGTTCACAAAGATTTACTCCTATGTTTTCTTTAAAGAGTTTAATACTTTTGACTGTTACATTTAGGTGGATTTTTTTTTGTTATGTCCATTTTATGTTAGTTTTCTGTGTATTATGTGAAGCAGGGGTTCAAATAATTTTTTTTAGTGTGTATGTATGTAATTGTCTCAGTACATTTTGTTGAAAAGTTTATTTCTTTTTCATTGGATTTTCTGGATGTCTTTGTCAAAAATCAATTGATTATAAATATAAGACCTTATTTCTGGATTCTGGATTCTGGATTCCATTCCATTGATTTATATGCTTATCCTTATGCCATTACCACACTGTCTTGATTCTTGTGGCTCTGTAATAAGTGTTGAACTCAGAAAGTGTGAATTTTTCAATTTTGTCCTTAATTTTCAAGATTGTTTTTTCTGTGTTGGGTCCTTTGAAGTTCCATGCAGATTTTAGAATCAGGTTGTCCAGAACGTCTGTTGGGATTTTGATGGGGATTACACTGAATCCATAAATAAACTTAGGAAAGATTGCTTTCCAAATAATATTCAGTCTTGCATTCCATTAGTTTATATTGGATGTCTTTCCAATTATTTTGATCTTTTATTTATTCAACAATGCTTTATATTTTTCAGTGTACTTATACTTCTTTTGTCAAATTTCACTGTATTCTTTTCGAAGTATTTTATTTTGTTGCAAACGTCATTGTTAAAGTCATTTTCTTGCCTTGTCTAGCTAGAACTTCAAGTACAATATTCAGTAGAAGTGGTCGGAATGGGCTTCTTAGTCTTGTTTCTGATTTTAGGAGGAAGGCCCCCAGTCTTTCACCACTGAGTATGACATTAGTTGTGAATTTTTAGTTAATGCCTTCATTAGGTTGAAGAAATTCCTTTTTAGTCCTAGTTTGTTGAGTGTCCTAATCATGAAAGGGTGTTTGGATTTTTTCAAATGGTTTTTCTGTATCTAATGACGTGATCAGGAGTCTTTTCTTTATATTAATATGGTGTATTACATTGATTTTTGTGTGTTGAACCAACTTTACATTCCTGGGATAAATACCACTTGTTCATGGTGTATAATCCTTTCTATAAGTTACTGGATTTGGTTTGATAATATTTAGCTGAGGATTTTTATATCTGTATTCATAAGGAACATTGGTCTGTAGTTTTCTTCTTTTTTCTCTTTTTAAAAAATGATTTATTGCTGGTGATGGGTATTAAGGAGGGCACATATTGCATGGAGCACTGGGTGTTATATGCAAACAATGAATTATGGAACATTACATCAAAAATTAAGGATGTACTGTATGGTGTCTAACATAGCATAATAAAAAATTTTTTAAAAAAGAAAAAAGATTTATTTATTTATTTTAGAGAGGGGGAGGGGCAGATGGAGAAAGATAGAGACCCCCAAGCAGACTCCATGCTGAGCACAAAGCCCGACATGGGGCTTGATCCCATGAGCCTGAGATCATGACCTGAGCTGAAACCAAGAGTTGGTTGCCTAACCAACTGCACCATCCAGGCATCCCTGTAGTTTTTCCTTATGATGCTTTTATCAGGTCTTTCAGGATGATACTGGCATTATCTAGGTTATGCAATTTGTTGGCATTCCCTTATAAACCTCTTCATTCCTGTAAGGACTATAGTAATGTCTCCTCTTCTGTTGCTGAGTTTAGTAATTTGAGGGTTTTTGTTGTTGTTGTTGTCATTCATTCTGCTAAAGATTTGTTAAATGTTTATCATTTCAAAAAAGTACTTTAGGTTCCATTGATTTTTCTCTATTGTTTTCTATTTTCTGTTTCGTTTATTTCTCTTTTAATCTTTATTATTTTTTTTCCTTCTCCTTACTTGGGTTTAGTTTGGGTTTTAGTTTCTTTTTCTACTTTCTTAAGGTGACAGGTCAAGTTATTGATTTGGGTCCTTCTTTTTTATATAGGCATTTACAACTATACATTTTCCTCTGAGCTCTAATTTTATTGTATCCCACAAGTTTTGGTATGTTGTGTTTTCCTTTCATTCATATCAAACATTTTCTAATTTCTTCGGTAATTTTTTGACTCATTGGTTAGAATGTTTAATTCCCACATATCTGTAAAGTCTCCAATTTCCTCTTATCATTGATTTATTATTTCATTATCATCAGAGAATATACTTTGTGTGATTTTGATTTTTAAAAAAAATTGGAGATTTGTTTTGTGGATAACCTGGCATATAGTTTATTCTTCAGAATGTTCCATGGGAACTTGAGAAGAATGTGTATTTTGCTCTTGATGGGTGGAGTGTTTTGTAGAGGTCTGTTAAATCTGATTGGTTTGTTGTGTTGTTAATGTCTTCTATTTCTTTACTAACCTTCTGCCTAGTTGTTCTACCCATTACTGAAAGTGGAATATGGAAGTCTCCAACTATTATGTTGAATTGCCATTTCTCCCTCTATCCTTTCAGTTTTGCCAAAATATGTATTTTGGGCTCAGCTGTTAGCTGTATATATGTTTATAATAGTCATATCTTCCTAGTGGAATTGACCCTTGTATCATAAAATATCTTTCTGGTAATATTTTTTTACTTAATTTTTTCCTTGATATTAATTTAGCCACTCCAGTTCTCTTTTGGTTGACATTTGCATGGTATATCTTTACCCATTCTTTTATTTTCCCCCATGCCTTTGGATTTAAAGTGAATCTCTTATAGACAGCATATAGTTGGATCATTAAAAAAAAAAAACCCATTCTATCAATCTCTGCCTTTTAATTGGAGAGTTTAATACATTTATACTTAATGTAATAAGTATTAAAATAGGATTTATGTGACCATTTTGCTATTTATTTTCTTTTTTTTCTAAAGATTTTATTTATTTATTTGACAGAGATAGAGACAGCCAGCGAGAGAGGGAACACAAGCAGAGGGAGTGGGAGAGGAAGAAGCAGGCTCCCAGCGGAGGAGCCCGATGTGGGACTCAATCCCAGAACGCCGGGATCACGCCCTGAGCTGAAGGCAGACACTTAACTGCTGCGCTACCCAGGTGCCCCTGCTATTTATTTTCTATATGTCTTTTTTGTTCGTTAGTTCTTCCATTATTGCCTTCTTTTGTATCAAATAGAAATTTCCTAGTATATCTTTTAAATTCATTTTTAATTTCTTTAAAAATATTTTTAAAAATATCTTATTGATTGCCCTGGGAGTTACTGTTAGTGTCTTAATTTATAACAATACAATTTAGATTAATACCAACTGAATTTCAATAGTATGCAAAAACTACTCTTATATAGCTGTTTCTCCCTCCTTTATACTATTATTGTCACAAATTACATTTTTAAACATTGTGTGCTCATTAACATAAATTTTAATTACTTATTTTTGCAGTTGCCTTTTTAAAATCAAATAGGAAAAGGAGCTGCATATAATAGCTACATTTATACTATTCTAAAATGTTATATTTACCTTTAGTGGTGCAGTTTCTTTGTGATTTTGTATTACTGTCCAATGACTTTTTTTTTTTTTTTTTGCAACCTGAAATATTTTCTTTAGTATTGTTGGACAGCTTTGCTAGTAATGAATAACTCTCCCAGTTTTTTTTCTTTTGTTTATAGAAGAATGTTTTAATTTCTTTTTCACTTTTGAATGAGAGCTTTGCTGGATATAGAATTCTTAGTTGGCAGTTTTTTCTCATTGCTTAGAGATCTTCATGTTAATTGATTTCTAATTTGCTTCCATGGTAGTTGGATAATGCATTTTGTATGACTTGTGTACTTTTTTTTTTTTAAAGATTTTATTTATTTATTTGACAGAGATAGAGACAGCCAGCGAGAGAGGGAAAACAAGCAGGGGGAGTGGGAGAGGAAGAAGCAGGCTCATAGCGGAGGAGCCTGATGTGGGGCTCGATCCCATATCGCCGGGATCACGCCCTGAACCAAAGGCAGACGCTTAACCGCTGTGCCACACAGGCGCCCCATGACTTGTGTACTTTTAAATTTATGTAGACTTGTTTCATAGTCTTGAATATGGTCCATCTTAAGTATATGCTCTGTATGCATTTGAATGAAAAATTTATTCTACTCTTGTTGGGTGGATATCTATAAATGTTAATTAACTCAAGTTGGTAGGTAGGGTTATGCAACTTTTCTATATCCCCACTTACTTTTTGTCCCCTTGTTTTTGTCAATTACTGAGGATTGTTGAAATCTCTGACTATAATGGTGGATTTATATGTTTCACCTTATTTTTAACAAGTTTTGCTGCTGTGTTTTGAACCTCTGTTATTAGGTACATAAACCTTTGATATTTGTACATCTTCTTAGTGAACTGATTCATTATTATGAAAATATCCTCTTTATCCTGGCTAATAGTCTTTGCTCTAAAATATGTCTTGTCTGAAATTAATATAGCTACTCCACCTTTCTTATGATCTGTGGGAGCATTACATCTCATTTTTCGTCCTTTCATTTTGATTTAATTGTCTGTATATTTAAAGTGTTTTTTTGGTAAGCTGCATGCACTTGTGTCTTGCTATGTTTAAATCCCATTTGACATCCTCTGCCTTTTCTTATATTTCAGTGTACTTTATATATTAATATGTGAATATTATTATGATTGAATATAAATCTATCATTTTGCTATTTGCATCATCTTGGTATTTGTGTCATCTACTTCTTTTATTTTATTTTATTTTTTTGTTGTTATTGTTTTTATTTTTTATTTTTTTTAATGATTTTTTTATTATATTATGTTAGTCACCATACAGTACATCCCCGGTTTCCGATGTAAGGCTCGATGATTCATTAGTTGTGTATAACACCCAGTGCACCATGCAATACATGCCCTCCTTACTACCCATCACCAGCCTATCCCATTCCCCCACCCCTCTCCCCTCTGAGGCCCTCAGTTTGTTTCTCATAGTCCATAGTCTCTCATGTTTCATTCCCCCTTCTGATTACCCCCCCTTTCTTTTTTTTTTTTTTTAAAGATTTTATTTATTTATTTGACAGAGACAGCCAGTGAGAGAGGGAACACAAGCAGGGGGAGTGGGAGAGGAAGAAGCAGGCTCCCAGCAGAGGAGCCCGATGTGGGACTCAATCCCGGAACGCCAGGATCACGCCCTGAGCCGAAGGCAGACGCTTTAACGACTGCGCTACCCAGGCGCCCCTACCCCCCCTTTCTTTATCCCTTTCTTCCCCTACCGATCATCCTAGTTCTTATGTTCCATAGATGAGAGAAATCATATGATAGTTGTCTTTCTCTGCTTGACTTATTTCACTTAGCATTATCTCCTCCAGTGCCATCCTTGTTGTAGCAAATGTTGAGAACTCGTTCTTTCTGATAGCTGAGTAATATTCCATTGTATATATGGACCACAACTTCTTTTTTCTTTTTTTTTTTTTAAAGATTTTATTTATTTATTCGGCAGAGATAGAGACAGCCAGCGAGAGAGGGAACACAAGCAGGGGGAGTGGGAGAGGAAGAAGCAGGCTCCTAGCGGAGGAGCCTGATGTGGGGCTCGATCCCATAACGCCGGGATCACGCCCTGAGCCGAAGGCAGACGCTTAACCGCTGTGCCACCCAGGCGCCCCTGGACCACAACTTCTTAATCCAGTCATCTGTTGAAGGGCGTCTCGGCTCCTTCCACGATTTAGCTATTGTGGACAATGCTGCTATGAACATTGGGGTGCATATGGCCCTTCTGTTCACTACATCTGTATCTTTGGGGTAAACACCCAGTAGTGCAATTGCTGGATCGTAGGGTAGCTCAATTTTTAACTTTTTAAGGGACCTCCACACTGTTTTCCAGAGTGGCTGTACCAACTTGCATTCCCACCAACAATGTAGGAGGGATCCCCTTTCTCCACATCCTCTCCAACAATTGTTGTTTCTTGCCTTGTCAAATTTTGCCATTCTAACTGGCGTAAGGTGGTATCTCAGTGTGGTTTTGATTTGAATTTCTCTGATGGCTAATGATTTTGAACATTTTTTCATGTGTCTGTTAGCCACTTGTATGTCTTCATTAGAAAAGTGTCTGTTCATATCTTTTGCCGATTTTATGATTTGTTTGTTTATCATGTATTGAGTTTGAGAAGTTCTTTGTAGATCTTGGATACCAGTCTTTTATCTGTAATGTCATTTGCAAATATCTTCTCCCATTCCGTGGGCTGCCTCTTAGGTTTTTTTGACTGTTTCCTTGGCTGTGCAGAAGCTTTTTATCTTGATGAAGTCCCATAAGTTCATTTTTTCTTTTGTTTCTCTTGAATTGGAGATGTGTCATGAAAAAGGTTGCTGTGGCCAATGTCGTAGAAGTTGCTGCTTATGTTCTTCTCTAGGATTTTGATGGATTCCTGTCTTACACCAAGGTCTTTCATCCAGTTGGAGTTTATCGTTGTGTATGGTGTGAGAGAGTGGTCAAGTTTCATTCTTTTGCATGTAGCTATCCAATTTTCCCAGCACCATTTATTGAAGAGACTGTCTTTTTTCCACTGGATGTTTTTTCCTGCTTTGTCAAAGATTAGTTGCCCAAAGAGCCGAGGGTCCATTTCTGGGTTCTCTATTCTGTTCCATTGGTCTATGTGTCGGTTTTTGTGCCAGTACCATGCTGTCTTGGTGATCACAGCTTTGTAGTATAGCTTGAAATGTGGCAACATGATGCCCCCAGCTTTGTTTTTCCTTTTCAACAATTCCTTGGCGATTTGGGGCCTTTTCTGTTTCTGCACAAATTTAAGGGCTGTTTGTTCCTGTTCTTTGAAAAATGTCATTGGTATTTTGATCAGGATGGCATTGAAAGTGTAGGTTGCTCTGGATAGCATAGACATTTTAACTATGTTAATTCTTCCGATCCATGAGCATGAAATATTTTTCCATCTTTTTGTGTCTTCTTCAATGTCTTTCAAGAGTGATTTGTAGTTTCTAGAATATACATCCTTTACTTCTCTGGTTAATTCCAAGATAACGTATGATTTTTGGTGCTATTGTAAATGGAATGGATTCCCTAATTTCTCTTTCTTCAATCTCATTGTTCATGTATAGAAATACAACTGATTTCTGAGCATTGATTTTGTACCCCGCCACATTACTGAATTGCTCTATAACTTCTAGTAGGGATGTACTGTATGGTGACTAACAATGCAATAAAAAATATTTAAAAAAAGAATAGAGTTATGAAAGAAGGAAGGAAGACTGACAGAGTCACTCACGTAGAGTGGAAAAGACATGGAGGAGGTAGGGTTTATGCACGTCTCCTGTTTCAGTTCCATATAATCGAAGATCCAGTGGTCGATGAATGAGAACACATTTCAAATGTGAAAGATTACTCCAGGAGGAGTAAGCATTGCTAAGACAGTCCTGCAAAATGCAGTTGAAATAGGGTTGATGCACATCTTCTGTTTTGGTTCTGGGAGCTGTACGAACTTTGGACTTTTGTCAGTGTTGCAAATGATCACTGACCTCTGGGCCACCTCCAGGACCACATCCTCCTGCTTTGGTCTGAAATAGACATCAGGGAACACCTGGTAGCCAAACCGCCAACCATGTATTAGTTTAAGGTCTGCTAGCAGCAATCCTAATTCTTTCACAGCTTGTGTGACCTGGTGGTTTTGGCCTCTTTGAGCCTGCACTCCCTGCTGGCAGTGCGGAGCACACTTTCAGTTTGGGGGTGACTCTGTGTCTCCCAGAGTGCCATCCCTAAGACCCCCAACTCAATGCTGTACTTGTTTTACAGATGGTTCTTCTTGGCTCACATTCCTTGGCCTCGTGGGTAGGATGCAACACGTCTGACCTCTGCGTCTTCACAGCAGATTCCAGTGCGATACGTACAAGAGTGGTACACCCTGTCATCTCCCCGGTGGTTCTGCATCACAGTGGTTAAGTTGTCTTGGTTCTGAACCTCCCAAATAAGTTCACGCTGACTTGTCCTCAGGGCCACTACCGAAGCTGTATATAGATCCCCAGTGCCATGCTGGCTCACTTTCTCAGAGCAGCTTTGGAGAACCTGGGGCATCTGTCTTGTTATGCAGCTGTGGGAAACAGCGGGGGGAGTTGTATGAGATCATGAGAGGCGCGTGGTTTTCCGCAGCTCTTACAAGAGGTCTACAGGTTAGTGTTGGGTGTGTCTTCTGAGGTCTTGAGGTGATTTCCCTGCAGGACCCATGTGTGTCCTGAAGAATGTGAAGCTCCCCACAGACCCCCTGGGGCAGAGTGAAGGCTACATTCTGAGGGTCAGACAGCCCCTCCCCTGACTGTCCTCCTCTGGGACTGCTGGGTCCCTGTCCTGCTTGCCTGTCCCATTCCCAGCCTCTCTGAGAGCCCTCAGCATGCCCTTCTCTGTGGAGGAGCCTTTGCACTCGTGAGTGTTGCAGGTGGCATGGCAGAGACTATGTGTTCCTGTGGAGACAGGAGGGGAAGTGACTTTGCACAGTCCACACTGTGGGTGGGGCATGAGCGAGTTGGGAGCAGACAGGGTGGCCTTCCCGCCCTGCTCTTGCCCATAGACTGAGCAGAATTGATAGAACCTCAAACTCACATGGAGAAATGGGGCCATGAGGTGACCCCCTACCTCCTACAAGGCTTTTTGGAGGTTCAGGGGACCCAAGGAGTTGGGCAGCTCCCAACTGACTGGCAATCATCCATATCTCAGCTTGATACCTGGACCTACTAGTGTCCACAGGGGTCCACCGCTGGGCGAGGGGAGCTATGTTGCTTGCACGAGACCAGGGGACTGTCCTGTTCGCTCCTTTCTCAGCTCCCTGAGGGGAGAGATAAGGCCACTCCATCAATATCTCATGCCTACTAGCGATGTTCTGGACGAAGCTCTCTGCTGACTTCTGCAGGTTGGGAGGGCAGGACTGGGTCCTGCAAAGTGAGGGGTCAACAGCTCCTGGGGCCCTTTTCCAGAAGAGCCCAGTGCACTCACCTTCTGGGGTCCAGTCCCTAGAGGTACCCACTGCCCTCCGTCCCAGTTCAGCAGCTGCTGGAGGACACAGCCCGACCACCACGGGGAGTTGTACGGCTCAGGCGGAGGTTCCTCGTGGGATGTGCTCGGGGCACCCAAGTGCCTGCAGGGACTAGTCTGACCTTCCTCTCGTCTCCTGTTTGTGCTCAGGCACCGGGGCAGCACCCCAGGTTTTGTGTGCCTTCCTGAGGTGCTAACAAGTAAGTCAGGGAAGCGACGGAGAACATATGTGCAAGTTTGCCTTCCCCCTTTCCTGCCCAAATCATCACTTTCCTAAGTCCTTCTCTTCTGAAGGACAGACTGCTTCTCTTGTTTTAGCTCTCAAGTCTCTGGAAGGAGAGATTCTCGAGAGCTGAAAGGAAGAAAAGAATCAGGCATGTCCACAGACTCCCAGACTCCCTCCCTTCCTGAGGCCCCTCAGCAGGGTGAGCTCTGCCCTGCTGCTGTCAGGGCTGCTCCCCAGGCTCAGTGGTGAGGGGTCAGGCTGATGCGAAGAAAGGGGTGGGGACGGCTGCAGAGTGATTTCATGAACAATGCAGACGCAAAGCCTCAGTGCCTGCAGGAGACCAGGTCCACCAGGGTGGGCCCTCGTGAAACCAGGGAACAAGGAAGAGCTAGGAAGAGGTGCTTATGGACAGACAGCAGTGAGAGGAAGTGCAAGAGATGGAGGAGGAATTGAATTATAGGCACAATGTTGTTCCTTCCCTGGGAATCCTCTTCATCCTTGAAGTTATCTGTCAGTGCACAGTGGATCGAGGATGCTGTGTGTCCTTGGGAGAGGACAGAGGACAGGAGGTGAGAACCTCTGGCTCCTGCTCTTAGCATGATGGGCTCTGGCCTCAGTTTGATGGGTCCTCAGCTCTGAGTCCTCCCTGGCCTTGGTCCCTTTATCTCCATAGGGTGGAAGTGGGTCTCTGGTCTCTCACTTGCTTTTCCCACCTCGGCTTCTCTCCTTGACCAGGAATGAAGTCTGTTTCTTCCTGTCCCCCCGTAAGCCATCACTGTCCCCATGACTGTCTATGCAGGACTTTGCCTTCCTCCCGCCTTGCTCCTCTCCTCCCTGCTCCCCTTCCTCCTCCTCTCCTCATGATGCCCCATTCCCTTCCCCCTGCCAAGCTCTACCAATCATAGTGTTCTCAAATAGGGGACAACCAAGGAAGGAGAGGAGATATGCTGGCTCCCACAGAATCAATTCCCTGATCCCTCTGTGTCGGGAGCAGCTGTCCTGGGTCTGGGATTGCTGGGGAACTCGAGGGAGAGAGTGCCAACCGCCTCCACATATCCAGTGTCTCAGTGACTGAGATGACCTTCCCAGGGAAATGCTTCAGGCTGAAACAATGTCACCTGTTTGCACAAGTGGTACAGAGGTTGAATGCAAAGGAGAGCACAGTAACTTGTCCATTTCCCCTGAATGTTTGAGTGCCGCACTGGAAAATGGCTACAGTGTGTCCACTGAAACACATGGTGCCTGCCGGTGCTCCGCTGAGCCTTACAGGGCAAGGACCTCGGCAGGGCGGGCAGAGCCCTGGGCAGGCCTGAGGAAAGTTCCCAGGGTGGGCATCACTGGAGAGTGGGGAGCATGGCCAGTGCTGTGAGCCCAGACTGGCGGTTGTGAGATGAGTAGTGACTCCCTGGCCCTGCTGCCAAGAGGCTCTGTCCTATGCCTAGACGACCCCTGGTGACAGGTCAGTGGGGCTGTGACAGCAAGTGTGTGGAACAGGCCCAGCGGCACGTTCGCACAGGACTCTAGAACCCCGGCCCGCCCCAGAGGGTCTCCGGGGTGGTAGCTGCACAGGGGCCTCTCTCCCCTGGAAGCACATTCAGGGGTCAGACTCGGGTGGGGTGTGAAGGCTGCCATAAGCTAAGGGACATGGGAGCCTATGTAGTGATGCCGGAGGAAATATTCTTTAGCCCCCCCAGCTCTGGGAGTCCTCTTGAAGGTGCAGCAAACAGGACAGAACCACAAAGGTTTGGTCCAAGTCCTGGCAGTTATGAGGGAGAGGGTTTACTCTCTTCCACCTCCTGGCTCACAGCAGAACTTAGCGTCCAGGTTCTCGTGTGTGGGAGAGGGTTGTTGTGGCCCACAAGTCATGCCATTGTAGGTCAATGGCAAGAACGACATAGAATGTCTCGTGCACAATTCCCGAGAGGCACTGACCAGAGAAACCAGGCTTCGACATCTGGCAGAGGCAGAGGGAGGAAGTGCAGGTGTTATGGGAAAGATCATGAAAATAGCAAACCAAGGAGTGCTGATGACAGAGCAGAGCACACCAAAGACCCATGGACACAATTTCTGCTCTTTTCAGTTAGAAAATATGAAATGAACAAATCATACCTGTCTCCAATGTTTCCCTTTTCCTTTCTGATTTCTTACCCACCTTCTTCATTCTCCCGAGTGGCAGGTGCAACCCCATGTTCCCAGAGCCCTCTCCCCCACTGTTCTCTACGTCAGTGCTGTTCCCTACCTGAAAAGTCTTCCTCTTCCTCACTGCTGGAGTCGTGTACACTTTCCACTTCCAAATCTGTAGGAACAGAAACAGGAGAAATCCTGTTATTAGAAAGAAAGGCTCACCCGTTCATCCCACTTTAGCTGAGAGGTCTACGGGTCATGCAGCACTACCTGACCTTTCTCGTACATTGTCAGATGTTCACGGGGCTGCTGGAGACAGAGCCCTTCAACGAGACTAGGATCCCAGTTGCAAACCTTCTGGTGAGACCAAGATGCTGTAGGAATATCCTCAGAGTGTCAGGTCTACACGCCCCTTCTAGCTCTCCCCTCCAAATGTCAGAATCTGAAATTCCAACAGCTATGGGCTGCTTGGCATGTGGCTGGTGTGAGGGAGCAATTGGAGGTTTTATTTTATGATTTGAGTGTAGTTCATTGAGTTAATGAATAATTGTGTGAAATGGATTGCAGACAGACTCCTTCAGGGATAGCACAGCACTAGAATCCAACGATGAGCTAGATAAAACCCCCGCTCCCCTGCTTGCTTCTCTCCTATGAATTGCTGGCCTGATTCGACCACTTACATGGAGGTAGTTCCTGGGCTAACCCACACCTGCCAGGCACTACTGGAGGCCTGTCGACACTAAGAGACCAAGGGGAACACCCAGTTCCTGGAATAAATGCATGGATTCAATGCAGCAGCTACCAAGATGACAATGTCATGGTATAAAAATAGAAAAACTGCTAAAATATCTATGGCACCGCCAAGGAACACAGACAGCCAAAACATTCCTGAGAATGAAGAACAAGGTGGTGGCTCCAAAGACGCCGACTCTAAAAGACAGTGGACAGCGTCACTATGCAGACAGGATGGTGCCATCACAAGAATAGGCAGGGACACGTTGGAGCAAAATAGAGAGCCCCCAAACAAAAGCACTCATTCGTGGCATAAGGAACCTTGACAAGACTACACGTTAGGAAAAGCATACTCTCTGAAACATCTAATGAGAAGGAGAATGAGAAGCCAACCTACATGTTGGAGAAAATATTTGTAATTCTTTTATCAGAAAAGGATGCTCATTTAAAAAATGGGAAAAAAATAAGAATGGCATTTAACCCAATTAGGGAATAGGGAAGAGACTTAAATAGACTTTGCTGCAAAGGAAACAAATGAGTGGTCAACAGACATATAAAAAGATATTCAACATAACGCATCACGAAGGCAGTGGAAATCGAAAGGACGATATCCGTTCATCTGTTAGGGTAGCGGGGATCCAAACCAGAAATTCAACCCCGGAACGGATGTTGGAAGGATGCAGAGAACGAGAGCCTTTGTATGCTACTGGTGGAATGCAGAATGGTGCAACTATCCTGGAAAAGTGTGTCGAGGGTCCTCCAACTGTTGTTGCAAAAGGAACTCGCATAGATCCAGCACTGACAGGGTTCGGCGGGTGGGAGAGAGGGGAAGGGGCACACAGGTAGGTGGAGAGGATGATGGGAAGCTGCTCTGTCCAGGTGCTGAAGAAGATGTCTGCACAGGGGCACCCCAGCAAGGTGGCCACATGCTTTCTCGTCCCCCACGAAGGAGCTCCTATTAGGCTAAGTGTGGCCATGTGGGCGCAGGTAAGACTGCTGCTCCTGAACTTGAATCTTTGCAGTCAAGCTCCAGCAATGAGAAACTATGATGTGCAGATGGAGGATTTCTAGGACAACCTTCTTTCGATGGGACGGTTTTTGGAGCCAATGAATGACATTTTAAAACCAAGCAGTCTGTTTGTCCTTGTTTCTTTGAGGAAAATAGGTGTATGATAATCACATTCTATTAAAATACATGTTTCTCACAAGATTTAGGCACCAAAGGAAAACGGAAACCCAAATTTGGCTCTGTGTACATTCATAGTGACTGAAAATAATTTGTTTACCTGCAAAATCCTTCAGAATAAAACAAGCCCCTCTTTCACGGGCACATGGACAGGGAAGCAAGTGGTGATGCTCCCATCGCACTGTCAAGGTTTGAGGTTCTCTTTCCCCGCCTTCCAATGCACAAAGCGCCCTTGCTTCCTCCTTGGAAGAGGCCCAGGTACCCACAATGACGCTCAGTCCCTGAGGCAGACCTCATCTCTCCTTTCCTATTACACTTGCTTTGCCCACCTCAGAGAGCCACGCCTAGGATCAGTGGTGGGCGTGTGATTTTCCACATGAGAATGACAGTTTTATTCTTAGACCCAGTACCTGAAGGTAAATGGTCGATCTCAATGGAGAAAGACAGAGGGAACTGGCCCCAACTAGTCCTGGCAGCTGGTCCTTTCTCAGGTTCCTCCCAGAACTGAGTGTGGCACGAGGCGGCCACAGAAGCCACGTGCAGAAGGAAGGAGTCTGTCCCAGCACGGAGTGCTTCGGATTGAGGCTTGGGAGGGCCTCATTGCGGGGCCTCTGATGAAGAGAGTTGTGTGTGAGTGAAGGGGCAAGAGCGGCGTACCGTGCCACGAGACCTACCACGAGGGAAGAGTCATAGCGTCACTGACTCAGTAACAGGGATTATGAAACGCGAATTTGTGTCTTCTGTGCACAATTATCCTCTTCCTAGGGAGTGATGAGATTTGCTTTCCAGGTTCCCTGATGTGTATTTGCAAGTAATGAACACATATTTAAACTGTACCTGTTGAAGAGATTTCATACGCATAGACGTACATGATGTGATGGTGATGGGGAATGTCACTGAGAAGGTTGACAACATGAGGGGCAATGTTTAAGGGAACATGAACCTACAGGAACACACCCTTCACCAAACTAACACACACACAAATCCTAAGGATCACAGCACATGCACTCAAACGCAGACGCACTTCCTGCCCCGCACACAAACCCACACCACCTACGGACAGCACACTAGCTTCCAGGGACAGTGCCATTGGGCCACAGGTCTACACTCGGAAAACCCCTTTCTATTTCAACTTCCCCTATGCTCACGCCAGCAGGACCTGGCATCAGGGTGGCTCTCAATATTGACCCTGCAACAAAGCCCCACCTTTCCCATTTTCTAGATGGTTGCAAACAAGTGAGTGACTCTAGAATAGAGGATACGTACCACCCTCATTTTTCATCAGGACCACCTGCAATTTCAGAGAAGAAAACGTTATGAGGATCAGATCATGCTTGTCCTGTTTGCACAGCACTTTTGTTATCTTGGTGATGGGAGAAAACCGGATGGGAAAGGGTGATAGAGCCCAGCGAACCCCAAAACATGAACAGAACAAAGTCAGCCGTGGACGAAGGTGTCAAATCTTCATGCAGGATGCATGTCCCGGGTCCATTTGACAAAATCACTGGCAAGGAGGAATAGCTGCTACCTGGGAAAAAGCTCCCTACCCTGCAGACTCTTGCTGATCCTGCTGTTTTTTACATGTCTTTGGAATCAGGTAACAGTTGGTACCTGATTCATCTCAGTGAACATTCTCCCCACCTCAGTGAACATTCTCCCCACCAAGGAAAGTGTAGATAGCAAGCGGGATGTTCATGCTGAGATTTGTGTGTCTGACTTCGATTGCTAGAGGAAAAAAGAATGTTGTAGCTCACACGAAGAAGGGCCTGCTTACCTCGTTGGTGGAACACTGGGCGTCTTTCCCCCTGCTGTCCTTGGAAAGGTCATCCATGAGGCCATCTGGGGAATCTAGGTAGATATGCACAGAGACTGTCAGGACACTGTTGGGGCTGCTCAGGAATTGCTTGGGGAGTTTTCCTTGGTGTGGACATGCACATGAGTGTACAGAGATGGCTGGTTAGTCCGTATGGCCTGATCTGCTGCTGGATCAGGAAAGGTCAGGGAGAGGAGCAGGAAAGTAAAGAGAAACATGGCCTCTGAATCTGAGCTACAGGGAACTGAATCAGGGTGAAATCGTCAATTTGAAAAGGGGGCAATCAGTAATATGCATGCTACGCTTTCCTGACAGTCCTATGAACCCCACTGACTCTTTGAAGTTTAGCAAAACTGCAAATGTGTGGTGCACATTTTCAAGACAGTTTCTTTGCAGGATAAATATACCCTGCTCCTACCTATATCTCATCTCTTCTAGAAGGTTGTAATTTATTAAAAGAACCCTGTGTTGCAGGGCTGCATCCAACCCTAGGAAAACTACCCTACAATTTTATATTTTTTCCCTAATCATTTATCATAAGGAAAATCAAAGATCCAACATTTCAACATACATTCCTGCATTTCAACGTAGCCACCATAGACAAGGTGCTGTTTCATTCCAGTCTTCCTTTTCTGTGCAATGTGTGTGTGTGTCCTTTGAGTCAGTGGGACCCATTCTCCCCGGAGCCCACCAGCAAGTGGCAAGTTTGTTACAGAGGGGAGGCCTGGCGAGAGCAGAGACACGGTGTAACCTGGCCGTGCAGGGGATTTGCAGCAAGTTGGGTCGGGCACCAAGCTAATGATGAAGCTTCACTGAGAGTTCCCATTTGCCACTGACCCTTCCGTTTAAGCGCTTTCAAGATGTAAGCGTTTTTGAAGGCTAATGATGATTTTCTGATAGGCTAAAATATCTTCCCGAATCTTCTCTGCTTTGACCATGTATGAGAAATGTCCCCTACTACGACAGATGTTGGCCCCTTCATTTCTGCCCCATCCCCATCTGAGGAAAGGGAATCCTAAGCAAACCTCCAGGTGTAGCTGTGGTCAGGGAGGCATGTGGTGTCCTAGGCAGTGTGCACAGTGGGGATGAGGTTTACCTTAGGAAATCTGACGCTTGTGTCAGTGAGAAATGTCTTCTGATGAAACACACACACTCAACACTCCCACTGGCACAATCCTGTCGCATCGACTCACACAGAAACAACCCCCAACCCTCATACACACCAGCCACACCCCCTAAAGGACCTACTTGTGTCCGGGGACTGTACAACAGGGTCCTAGGTTTTTACAGGGCAATCCGTTTTTCTCACTCAGTCCCCGCCTCCATTCCCAGTGGGATCCCAGAATCAGGGAAGCTCTCCGGAAAAAAGAAGAGAAAGCCCTACCTGATTCATCAACCAGATGTGTCCTCACGAAAAGACGGATCTTAGAAGATGTACCTTGACCCTGTCCGGTTGCCTCCTCCTGCAGTTAGAAAAAAGGAAACACCATGAGGATCACACCCTCGTCTGCACACCATTTGCACACATCTTTTGTTCTCTGGGTGACGTAAGCAAGCTGGATGGGATACAGTCACTGAGTGCATGATCACAAAAATGATAACTTCACCTGCCAAAAAGGCTCCAGAGTTGAATGTCAGGTCTCACGGGTCCATTCTGGCCAGCAAACACAAAGTCATTTTCCAGATCAGGAAATGATCTGGAAAATGCTCGCAACCATGCATCGTGTAACTAATTGGTGGTGACGTTTTTAACGCCCCTCTAAATACAGTGTCCATGAGTGATAGAGACTCGCTACGACCTCTCAGCACCAAGGAAGTTGTATATGCTCTCTGGGACGTACGTGCTCGCATGTTCATGGAAACAGAAGCAGAACGATGGTCGTATCTGAGGCACAAGACATGAGTTTACCTGAGGGAGAGTTGGAGCTTCTTCCTCGGCCTTTGAACCGGGTAGCTCTTCCACCAGGTCCTCTTCCACCAGGTCCTCGGGGGGAGCTGGGAGGATACAGAGCCGCTGTTAGGACCGGTGTCGGCTGTTCAGGGACTGCACGGGGAGTCTGGGTGGATGAGGACAGGAGGCGAGTGCGTGTGTGTGGTTGGTGAACATGTAGGGACTGCATGGCTGCTGGGCACCCTCCTTGGTGGACAGAGGAAGGGACGGGAGAGGAGCAGGAAGGAAATGAGTAAAGGGATTTTGGTGTTTCTAGCGAGGCGGGCCTGATCAACACGAAATAGTCCATCAAATACGGGTAAACCCTACAGTGCCTTCTGCGTGAGGACCGAGTCCCAGAACCTCTCTCGACTGAAGTGCCACTAAGCTGTCACTCTCTTCTTCTTTGGAAATCAGTTCTTGCCCCAGGATCTGCCTATGCTGCTCCTGTATTCATCATGTCCTTGTAAGATTTTGCCCTGGATGAAAAGCAGCCTTTATTGCGGGGCAGCATTTGGTCCTAGGGAAGGTACCTCAGTAGTTTCCTTCACTCATCATTTGTCCTAAGGAAACTCCGATGTGTAGCATTGGAAAATATGGACACCCTACGTTGTAAAACATAGCCAAGTCAATGAGTTTGATGTATTCCTTCTACTTTCCTTGGGCTGTACCATGTGGGTGTGTCTATCAAGACAGTGGTGGTCCCAACCGGCCCAGGCCATCGGACAAATGGGAAGTTCCTTACACAGAGGAGGCCTGGAATGAGCACTGGCACTCTAACCCTGCTGTGCAGGAGATGTGGAAAAGCGGTATTGGGCACAAAGCGTACAACCAAGTTTGACCTTGAGTTCCTATTTGCCCATGGCCCTTGGGTGTGTGCATACAGACCTGCCACCCTGCTAAGGCTTCTGGAAATCTGATGAAGCACACTAAATTACCTCCCTGGTTCTTATCTGCCAGTGGTCCTGTATACGCAATAACCCCAGCATGACGGATGTTGCCCTGTGCTGTCCCTCCATGGGGCCTCCCATTTGCAGCATCTATGGGCTTGACCAGGATGATGTGGCCTTTCTATGTCTGCTCCACACCAGTGGCCAGGCCACAGCCAGTGCTTTGTGCCCCTAGAGTTTCCCTGCTTTATGTGACCATGGAGGCCACTGTGTCATGTTGGGCAGTGTAGGGGGCCTTTGTAGAATCTAGGACGTGAGCTAAGTAAGCAATGCTGGCGCTCCTTTGCTGGCCAGCTCCCTTGCAAGCTCCTGACCCCGTGGCTGAAAGATAAGTGCAGGTCAATAGTCCCAAGCAACGTGCCGACCGACACCTGGGTTCACACCTTGGCTCTTCACGTAGGGAGTCAAGGGTTTTGATCATTCATCTCTGTGCCAACCCCGTCTCAGGAAAGGAAATGGAAACATCCTCCATGTATAGCTGTGGTGGTGGTGGGGGGGATGAGTATGTAAAGTGTGCCATGGTGATGGGAGTGTTTCAGAAGGGTGACACTTTTATTGCGATGGAAGTGTGAGAAGTACGTCCTGAAAAATGCACACACTCACGTTCACAATCCTAACACACAGACTCACACACACAGGCCCTTCACCCCACGTGCACACAAGTCACACCTTCTGCACGCCATAGTTCCGCCAGGCCCTGTAACACACGGTCACAGTGCCTTACTGGACAATCTCTCTCAATTTACCCCCACCTCATTCGCAGGAGGAACCCATAATCAGGGGGCAAACTTCTTTTTACCCTAGATTTCATCACCAAGTATGATACTCTTAAATACGTACACTGTTCGTTTCTCCCAGCATCTACCTGTGATTGGAGAAAATAAAACACAATGAGGATCACACCATCCTGTCCACTGTTTGCACAGCTCTTCTGTTTGGTGAGGACTTCAGGAAATTGGTGGGGTACAGCGGTTGAGTCAATGTCCCCCCACCCACGTTAAAGAGGACACATTTAGTGATGCTTGAGCTTTGCACGGCAGATCTCTGAGATCCACTGTGATCAACAGATAGAACATTCTTTTTCCAGGAGAAACATGTTCTGCTGAAGAAGGTGTTCGATCCCATACAGTTTGTCACTGAGGCTGTCCTGTTTCGTCGCCCTTTTTTGTGTCCCCTGTCAGTGGGTAACAGACTTCCGCTCGGCATTCCTCCAACAAAGGAGACTGCCTATCTCATGTCTGAGGTATCGTGCCAGATTTCCATCCTGCAGTGATTGAAGAAGAAGGAAGGAACATCGCTATCTCAGAGGAAGAGAGGCGCACTTACCTGAGGGACAGATGGGGCCCCCTCCTCTGTCCCGTCCGTGGGCAGACCCTCGGCCTGGCCCTCCATAGGATCTAGGAGAACACAGAGTAGCTGTCAGGATATTGGTTGTGCTACTCAGGAATGACTCAGGGAATTTTGCTTGATGTGGACATGGGGCCACAGGGGATGTATGTGATCGGTGAACGAGGAAGGCCTGACCTGCTGCCGGGCCAACCTCCTTGGTGTACAAAGAAATACAGAGGCAAGGAGCAGGAAGGGAAAGAGAAAGGGGGCCTTTGCTTTCAAGCCAAGGGGATCCCATCAGCGGGAAATCATCCATCTCAAACAGGGAAACACTCAAGGCACACTGTGTTTCATGACGCAGTCCCCTGAGCCCTCCCGCCCACTGTGAAGGCCAGCCACACTCCCACGTCTTCACCTCTCACGGGACCAGTTAGCTTTCATCCCTGCGAATCTGCTGCGACTGTATCTGTCCTCTATTGCCTCGGGGGACTCGGTGTTTATGTGATGGACTCTACGTGGTGTTTACGCTTTCAGTAATTACTAGGTGTGTGCTCAGTGACACCATTTGCATTCATAACGCTTTGTAGTCGACACTACCATCTGCATCCCAAACATTTGCATCCTGTCTTGAGGGACCTCTGTACGCATGCACCAATGACTGCACTTCCCCCTTCCTCCCTCCATCGTACTCTCTACTTTCTGGGTCTATCGATTTCCCTACTCTAGTTTCCTCAAAGGTGGGACCGTGTAATATACGTCTTTCTGTGTGTGCCTTGCTTCCAATAGCATATTAGTTTCTCATGGTGCATCCATTTCATAGCATATTGAAAACTTTAGTTTCTTCTTAGGGCTGAAGAGCACTCCATGATGTGTATGTATCCCATTGAATGTGTGCTTTCCCCACAGGACGGATTTTTTTTTTAATGATTTTTTATTATATTATGTTAGTCACCATACAGTACATCCCCAGTTTCCGATGTAAGGCTCGATGATTCATTAGTTGTGTATAACACCCAGTGCACCATGCAATACGTGCCCTCCTTACTACCCATCACCGGTCTATCCCATTCCCCCACCCCCTTCCCCTATGAAGCCCTCAGTTTGTTTCTCATAGTCCATAGTCTCTCATGTTTCATTCCCCCTTCTGATTACCCCCCCCTTTCTTTATCCCTTTCTTCTCCTACCGATCGTTCTAGTTTTTATGTTCCATAGATGAGAGAAATCATGATAGTTGTCTTTCTCTGCTTGACTTATTTCACTTAGCATTATCTCCTCCAGTGCTGTCCATGTTGTAGCAAATGTTGAGAACTCGTTCTTTCTGATAGCTGAGTAATATTCCATTGTACATATGGACCACAACTTCTTAATCCAGTCATCTGTTGAAGGGCATCTCGGCTCCTTCCACGATTTAGCTATTGTGGACAATGCTGCTATGAACATTGGGGTGCATATGGCCCTTCTCTTTACTACGTCTGTATCTTTGGGGTAGATACCCAGTAGTGCAATGGCTGGATCATAGGGTAGCTCAATGTTTAACTTTTTAAGGGACCTCCACACTGTTTTCCAGAGTGGCTGTACCAACTTGCATTCCCACCAACAATGTAGGAGGGATCCCCTTTCTCCACATCCTCTCCAACAATTGTTGTTTCTTGCCTTGTCTATTTTTGCCATTCTAACTGGCGTAAGGTGGTATCTCAGTGTGGTTTTGATTTGAATTTCCTTGATGGCTAATGATTTTGAACATTTTTTCATGTGTCTGTTAGCCATTTGTATGTCTTCATTGGAAAAGTGTCTGTTCATATCTTCTGCCCATTTTTTGATTTGTTTATTTGTTTCTCGTGTACTGAGTTTGAGAAGTTCTTTGTAGATCTTGGATACCAGTATTTTATCTGTAGCATCATTTGCAAGTATATTCTCCCATTCCGTGGGCTGCCTCTTAGTTTTTCTGACTGTTTCCTTGGCTGTGCAGAAGCTTTTTATCTTGATGAAGTCCCATAAATTCATTTTATCTTTTGTTTCTCTTGCCTTTGGGGATGTATCATGAAAAAGGTTGCTTTGGCCGATGTCGTAGAGGTTGCTGCCTATGTTCCCCTCTAGAATTTTGATGGATTCCTGTCTCACATCGAGGTCTTTCATCCATTTGGAGTTTATTTTTGTGTATGGTGTGAGAGAGTGGTCAAGTTTCATTCTTTTGCATGTAGCTGTCCAATTTCCCCAGCACCATTTATTGAAGAGACTGTCTTTCTCCCACCGGATGTTTTTTCCTGCTTTATCAAATATTAGTTGCCCAAAGAGCCGAGGGTCCATTTCTGGGCTCTCTATTCTGTTCCATTGGTCTATGTGTCTGTTTTTGTGCCAGTACCATGCTGTCTTTGTGATCACAGCTTTGTAGTACAGCTCGAAATCCGGCATTGTGATGCCCCCAGCTTTGTTTTTCCTTTTCAACAGTTCCTTGGAGATTCGGGGCCTTTTCTGTTTCCATACAAATTTAAGGACTATTTGTTCCAGTTCTTTGAAAAATGTCCTTGGTATTTTGATCGGGATAGCATTGAAAGTGTAGATTGCTCTGGGTAGCATGGACATTTTAACTATGCTAATTCTTCCGATCCATGAGCATGGAATATCTTTCCATCTTTTTATGTCTTCCTCAATGTCTTTCAAGAGTGATTTATAGTTTCTAGAATATAAATCCTTTACGTCTCTGGTTAAGTTAATTCCAAGGTAACGTATGATTTTTGGTGCTATTGTAAATGGAATGGATTCCCTAATTTCTCTTTCTTTGGTCTCGTTATTCGTGTATAGAAATGCAACTGATTTCTGAGCATTGATTTTGTATCCCGCCACATTACTGAATTGCTCTATAACTTCTAATAGTTTGGGAGTGGATTCTTTTGGGTTTTCCATATAGAGTATCATGTCATCTGCAAAGAGAGACATTTTGACTTCTTCTTTGCTGATTTGGATACCTTTGATCCCTTTTTGTCGTCTGATTGCTGTTGCAAGGACTTCTAGTACTATGTTGAATAACAGTGGCGAAAGGGCATCCTTGTCGTGTTCCTGATCTTAAGGGAAAGGCTCCAGCTTTTCCCCATTGAGAATAATATTTGCAGTAGGCTTTTCATAGATGGCTTTTATAAGATTGAGAAATGTACCCTCTATTCCTACACTCTGAAGGGTTTTAATCAGGAAAGGATGCTGTATTTTGTCAAATGCTTTTTCGGCATCAATTGAGAGGATCATATGGTTCCTGAGTCTTTTCTTGTTGATATGATGTATCACGCTGATTGATTTGCGAATATTGAACCACGCTTGCATCCCAGGTATGAATCCCACTTGATCGTGATGGATAATCCTTTTAATGTACTGTTGGATTCTATTAGCAAGTATCTTGTTGAGGATTTTGGCGTTGATATTCATTAGGGAAATCGGTCTGTAATTCTCCTTTTTGAGGGGGTCTTGCCTGGTTTGGGGATCAAGGTAATATTGGCCTCATAGAATGAGTTTGGTAGCTTTCCTTCTGTTTCTATTTTTTGAAATAGCTTTAGGAGAATAGGTATTATTTCTTCTTTGAATGTGTGGTAGAATTCCCCAGGAATACCGTCCAGGCCTGGAGTTTTGTTATTTGGA